>NC_061068.1:11896369-12053869 GCF_021917145.1 Hypomesus transpacificus | reverse complement strand
TGACAGTACACAGCCAGCACACTAATGCCTGAAACCATGTCAATCTGAGAGACATGTTTTCATGTTCCCGTCTAACGTAGGCAAAAATATTAAATGTTGGCTCACATGGAATCCATGTCCAACAACCCTATCAAGCACACAGTGAAGTACTTTTCCAGTCACACCATGCACCTGTCCATTACAAGTGACGCAAAAAACGAATGTGTTTCCCAACGATACATTACAGAACAATTTCAAGATAGATTTTCAAAAAGAGGTGTGTGTACTTTGTGATCACATTTGACATAAACAGGAAAGAGAGGAGAGAGGACACAGACAGTGAGTAGTAGAGAAAGGGACGGGGAGAGGACAGAGAGAAGAGAGACAGTGAAGTCGTATGCAGAGAGAGGAAGAGAGCGAGGAGAGAGAGACAGGAGTGAGAGAGAGAGAGGAGAGAGCGAGAGAGGCTTTGGGAGAGTACAAAGACTGGGGCTGCAGGACGGTGCTGGCCTGAGGGCTAGCCTGGCTGCAGAGCTGATAGCAGAGGGGCGCCAGCCTCCACGCCAACACAGCCCTCTCCCCAAACACTCCCCCTTAATCTGCGCAAGACTGGATTAGCTCCTCTGTCACCGATCGCTCGCCGTTATGCCCAAATGGAATGCCCCCCAGACGTACCTTCAAGTTGGGCAGGGGTCAGTGGGCCAGGGAGGCTGAAATGAGCAGTGGAAATGTCTGGAAGCTATCTAGGGGCTGCAGAGTAACATCTTGCACCTGGCTGATCTGCCAGCCTGATACAGGGTCTGGCTGGAGAACACTGACGACACGCCATTATGACACCACTACTCAGGTCCATGTTTTCAAGGCCAGGCCTGAGGCTGGGATTAAATGTTGTCTAATTCTAGAGCCTCGGACTGAAGCAGATTCAGTGTCTGTAATCTGTCTGGCTTGTTTTGAAGAACTCCAGGAAGTTAAATAACAATTTCTAATGTGGGGACCGGCTTTGACGGACCGTAAAATATTACGTGGGAGGAAAAAAGTGTTTATGACATGGTGTGAGATTTGAAATTCTATTTCGTTGCAGGCCTTTCTTTGGTCAAACGAAAGACTGCATTTAAGCTGTGCTCCCAACAAAGTCAGATAAATCCGAGGTAAAAGTGACGGCATCATTTTCTGCTTGAAAGCGACAAGGGGAGTTGAGCACCAAAAGACCTCTCCTCTCCAAACCGCCCAAACCATCCCCCACACAACTCCCAACCCCCAACCCTTTAACCTCCCACACCACCCCCAACCACCCCCCCCCCCCCTCACAAACACACACCTCTCTCTCACACAAGAGACGGACAGCCCAGCGGGCAGCGAGGCCCCTCATCTGAGCAGACAAAATGACTATTTAAAAATAACAGCGATTGCATAAATTGAATTAGAGCGTTTTGGTCACGGCAGAGGTGGCGGGGTGGCAGGGAGGCCAGGGGCGGCCAGGGGCCCGGAGGGGCGGGGAGGGGGCCCTCTCGGTGGCAGGCAGCAGATGACGGCCCTGGCCTGCATGTCACTGCCGTAATTGGCTGTGGCACGTTAATCAAAACTGAAAAGGGTCTTCCGCCAAAGCTACGGCGGAAGGAGAGAGAGACGGGAGAGAGAGAGAGAGAGAGAGAGAGAGAGAGAGAGAGAGAGAGAGAGCGAGAGAGAGAGAGAGAGAGAGAGAGAGAGAGAGAGAGAGAGAGAGAGAGAGAGGTAGAGCGAGAGAGACAAAAATATACGCCTTTGAAGCTAGAAGCGTGTGGGTTGTACGGAGGGAGGGGGCGTTAATTGTGTTCAATTAAGAGCCTGATTGGCACTGACAGAATCTGGGCATTGACAAGGAGGCACAGATGAGACCGATTAGCAGGCATTGGAACAAGCTGTCACTTCTCACAACATGTTAGCCAGCCATCCAGCCACACTGTCCCCCTGTCCTTCACCACAGAGCACAAACACACAATCAACAAGGCTGTTTTATTTGACAACATTTCCCTACAGTGAGTCTTTCTTTTTAGGGGGGGCACAGAACACCACTGAAGTATTTGTCAGAGAACCAGCCTCTGTCTTCCCCTTCCCAGTCCTGTTTGGTGCTGCTGAGAACTGTGCTGCCTGATGCTGCCACAGAAGTGCCTCAGCCTGGCTGTTAAACGGCCCACAGTGTGAGTCTGGCCTCTCGCTAACCACAGGTTAATATGCCGTCTATTGGGCTGCAATTGGAGAACGTGTGGGGAGCAATCCCCTATTCTCTGCTAGTGATATGCTTGAGTTACTATGGGATGGATTCAGCCACAGGGAACAAGAGCAACCCCCTTTCACGCTCACACACACACAAGCTCACACACACACACACACACACACTGAAACTCCTCACCTCGCACCAGCGCCTCTGCCAAATTAAACGGCAGATTTTCTGATTCCAGGAGAGCGGTTTCAGAGTGCCAGATTCTGTGTGTGTGTGTATCTGTGTGGGGGGGTGGGGGTTGTTTAGGTTTGTGTGTTTAGAGTGTGTTAGTGTGTGTTTAAGAGTGTGTATTTAGGGTCTGTCTGTGTGTGTGTGTGTGTGTGTGTGTTGGAGCATGTGTGTTTAAAGGCAGCAGCTCTGTGAGAAAAAGCAAGGGGGGGGTTGTGGGGGGGAGGAGAGGATCTGGTGGGGGAGGGGTTTGTTTGCCACAAACAGCAGGGGCCAGGCCCAGTGAAAAATGTCAGGTCAAATTGTTCTTGACAGTGTTAATATCAGCACCTCATAGCCATAATTACATGTAAATAAATAGTGAAATAGCTCTCAGCTGGAGACTGAGAGGAGCGAGCTGGAGTCAGAGACAACCAGCTGGGGACCCCACTAGAGAGAGGGGAGGGGGGGCAGAGAGAAACAGAGAGAAGAACAGGGTGGGTGAGAGAGAGAGAGAGAGAGAGAGAGAGAGAGAGAGAGAGAGAGAGAGAGAGAGAGAGAGAGAGAGAGAAAGGGCAAAAAGCGAGAGAAAGAGAAAGATGGCCAGAGACAGCCAGAGAGAGTATCAATCACGTCCATGCACCTGTCAGAGTAGCATCTGGAACTAACAGGAACCACATGCAGCCAGACAACATCCTGAAGCTCTGGCTAGCAAGGCAGGTTCACCAGCCCACAGCCCTGCCATGACCCTTGACACCACGACCCCTGACCCCTGGGAGAGAGGTCACATTGCGCATGCCTGGCCTGCCACTTCACCTGCCCCTTCTGCAGTCTGGGCTACAATAACAGGAACAAGAAAAATATTCTACCAATATTATAATGATGACCTTTTTTATTAGTACCATTACTAGGGAATTATCCACTGTTACTACTCTACATTCAACGCATACTGTACCCCCATGTATACTGCCCACTTGTGGAGACACTACAAAAAGAGTAGTATGCACAGACTGAATGTTGCCTATACTGATGGCTTGCAGATGCTGCTAAGGGTACCGCGATGGAGCGGTGCAAGCCAACTGTTTGTTAATGCGGATGTGCTCACCTGTACAGCTGCATGTGCAGACTTACAACCTCTCTGAACAGTATTATCCTGGTACGGACCAATCCGTCACTACGTTCAGTACGATACTTTTCTAAAATGTGGACTCACTGGCGTCTGAGCCTCCTCAGAAAATGATGTACCTCGTGATTTTATTATGTGTTTGTCTGTATTTTGTCTTTTAATCTATATGGCTTATGATGATGATGATGATGACTACAGCAACAACCACTAATAATGATAAAAGTAACAAGGAAAATAATAATAGGAGGTTACATACACAGAAGTACACTCAACTCAAGAACATTCCAAATGTTCATTCAAATCTCATGTAGAATATAATGCCACAAATCTCTGGAATAAAAACTTCTTGAGCATGTTTCACACTGTTCGCCTCTGTGTAATTGGTATTCAAGATAGGATCAATGTGAGTGCTCATACTTTAATAAAGGCAATACCATTCTCCATCTTATGGGCCTTCTCTCTGCATGGGACACACAGTGTGAGAATTGGTCTCAGTCATTTCCTACTTAAATCCCCATCTTCTAGGATTTACTGAAATTCATATTGGCTGCCTCTGCAAGATAAATGTAAATCGCATTCCCTTATATTTACTATTTATCAGGATGCAGCAGCTCACTTTCTGCAGGAAATATCTCTCACCCGCACACAAACACCCTTGCATTTAAATAACATTTTTATTGTCCGCCGTAGCCTTTCATCTGGGCGCAGTGAGAAGGACTGGCTCTCCAGGGGAGAAAGATGGGGGGAGAGAGAAGGAGCTGGATGGAGGGAGAGAGAGAGGAGGAACGTGAGCGAGAGGAAGACAGTGAGAGAGAGACAGGGAGGGAGAGCGAGAGAGAGAGAGAGAAAAAAATGAGTGTGTGTATCGGGGGGGGGGGGGGGGGGGCAGCAACAGCAAATCAGACACACTCTTGGCAAGACACGCCGAAACAGAGGAGAGAGAAGGTTGGAAGGTGAAATACGAGATGGGAAATAAATAGAAACCATATCCACATTTATATATACTGGAATGGATGGAAAGGAGCCCACTGGCTTAACTTGGCTACTGAAGGGGCAGGCAGAGACATGGAAATGGGTCTGAACAACAGTCCAGGGACTAGTTAGCAAAGTCAAACATCATAGCCCAAAGACTAGTTAGCAAAGTTAAACATCACAGCCCAGAGACTGGTTAGCAGTTAGTCGGAGAAACTGTATGACCTCAGGAAGAAGCTTGTACTCTTCTACAGTCAGGCTCTGTATAACCTTATGCTGCCATGGGATGTTTGTGATGTGAACCAGACACTTCTGGCGAGATATGCCATACAGCACATACATTATTTGTTTGTTATAAATAGCTAGTTGGTTCCTAATTCCTAGCTCCTTGTTCCTAGCTCCTAGCTCTGGACTGGAAGGGGACGCCAGTCATGGTGTGTGTTGTGTTTGTGTCAAACCAGACATACTGTATCTCTTCAGAGTTCAAAAGGGTTGCTAAATTACAGCACGACACTGATAATCTATGCATTAAAAACACACACACACATTTAGCCACTGGATATGATTTACAGTCCCTTGATTTTTCTTGGCAGCAGCAAAAAGCGGGTCTCGTTTTTTTCCCTCCTTCTTCTTCTTCTTCTTTCCGAAAGCCTCTTACATCTTTTTTTTATACTTGCCAAATTGAAACAGTATTTGTTTAATGGGAGTTCTAATGAACCAGTATGTATTCCCCCTCCTGCTCAGCGAGGGCCTGAGCTGTGAATGCCGGCTATGAGCTCATCCCCTTTGATTTGTTGTCAGCAGAGCTTGCCAGCTGACATGGTGCCCGGTGAGAGGCTTAATGCCCAAGTTTTAATAATGTGGGACTACATGATCGCCTCTCTCATTAGTATTCAGGTGCAGAATGTCTTGTTAGAAGTCAGAGGGGGGCGGGGGGGGGGGGGGGGGGGGCAGAAGTAGAGCCGGAGCTCTTAAATTGGTATCTATATTCCCCCCTCTCCTCTCTCTCTCCTCTCTCTCCCGCACGCACTCTAACTCTCTCTCCCTCTCTCTTTCCCCCTTCTTCTCTTTCTTGGCAAGAAACGAACAGCAACGTTGGCTTCTTAAATATAATTCATCCCGTTTTCAGAAAGGAGTGCCTGTGCCGGCTAATGGAAGTGAGGCAGTGTGGTTGCGAGTCTTCCCCGGCTTATCTCTGTCAGACAGTTGTGGGGAGTCGCGAGCGAGCGTGATGTCAGCGTGCGTGGTGCGGAGCGCCACGGAAAAGGCAAGCCTGGGGACACGGATCAAAGGGAAGCAGGGTTGAGAGCTGCTCTTTCTCTGATCCTGTGTGTGTGTGTGTGTGTGTGTGTGTGTGCCTGCATGCTTGCATGTGTGTGTGTGCATGTGTGTGTGTGGGTGGGTGTGTGAAGACCCAGGCCACACCCACACTTCCCATGTGCCCTCTTGAAACACATACAAAATCCAGTTTCTCTCATTCCAAAAAATAATACTATTCCAAACTGTAAGCTGAACCAGGAAGTTACTCACTAACCTCACAAAAATCTAGATTTTCACAGAGTGTAGAGGTTATACAACGGCAAGGTGATGAACTCACAGCCTGTAGCGTCACCGTAGACTCCTATCTGTCTGTTGTGTTTCCTGCTAGTGTGAGACCAAACACCATAGTGTGTGGCCTCCATATATCTTCAGATTAAGTATCCCAGAGAACAGGTGTCGAACCTTTCCATTGTTTTTATTCCATTACAGACCGCTTCTTTCCTTTTAAGGCTAGACACCCCAAACTGTTCTCCTGAGTGTGTCTGTTCTCGTGATGTGAGAGTACTTTTATCAGGTCTTGGAGAAGAAACATCATTATATTTTTGAGGCAATGTTTGTCTCCTAAATATATATCCTCTTTATTTTATTATTCTGTATGAAGGTATGTAAAGGTTTGCTGATTAACTGCTTTGTGCTATCTTTCATTTGTCTGTCCTTCAGAGCCACATCCCAGAATGTTGGAACTGTGACGTCAGCTTGCCTTCCTCAGCTGCAGAAAACAGATCTTATACTGCTAGTTATGATTCCATCCAGATAACACAATGATTTATGTCCTGCTTAGTCAAACAAAGTAACAGACAACCAATCATTAAAAAAGCAGGCCATGACAGCGTCTTTTCTCTCCGAATCCTTTTCCAAATGAAATGAGAAGTTCTTGAAATAGCTGTTTTTGACAACAGAGAAATCATCCTCAGTCAGGAGAGGTCTAGATGGTACTAAATATCCTCTCTGGCAGAAAAGCAATAACGTTTCACCACCGTCATTTCATCTCTGCAGCCTCAACTCCAACTTCCTCCTGTTTCCCCTCATTCTAACACCTGCTGAGGCAACAAATGAAACAAGACCAACGCCCCCCTCTCTTTCTCTATATTCCCCTTCCCTTCACCTCCCCCCCTCTCCCCTCTCTCTCTTCTTCTTCTCTCACTCCAGCCTATTGGAGTCCACAAGGTGGTTTATCCCACCACCTCTGAAACATCCATCTCTCCTCTCTCTCGAGCCGGTCCAACTTACACCCCGCCAGGAACAACAGCCAGAGCGCCGTGCGGATACCCTTTTCCCCTGGCTGTAATGGGGAAAGGGCTCTGTCGGGGGAAGGTTATGGGATCGGGATGGATGCGAGCTCCTGTCGGGAATGCCAGGCACAGCAGGATTCCATTACCAGCTTGGCAGATCGCCAGCGCGTCCCATTTACCGGGAATCATAGACTGTTGTCAATCTTGGTAACAGACGGTGGTGGGAACAGAGAGAAAACAGCCCCGCTCACACCAACACACGAGCACACACCTGCTCACTGGTGCTGTCGACTGGCAACTAGATACAACTGCAGATCACCATCTCTGCTACGGAGAGTCAATTTGTATGGGGGGGGGGGGTTATTACATTCAGGAAGAGAAGGGAGTGAAACTGTACTGTATATAAACACAAAAATCACTGTCCACATCTAGGTCAAAGAACATCCTGTCAACAACTTTCAGGATGAGGTGCTCTGAGAAAAGTGGAGACGACATCTGTTAAACTGCAGACAGATCGCTTCAGACAGGCTGCACTTGTGAGTGTGTGCGCATGTGTGCGGGTGTGTGCGTGTGCGAGGGTTCGGCGAAGGAATTCACAGGGAGCTGTTGCAGGGTGTGAACTCTCATTCGTTTGTAGAGAGAAGATCTATCCCCCCCCACTGAGAGGCTGATAGCAATGCCACATGACGGTCCACCCTCCACACCTGATACTCCCCAAGACTGGCCTATCTCACTGGACTGATCCAGACACCTCACGTCCGTCACATCAACTACATCATTACAGTAATATCACACCCTTCCTCAAGCTCCTCTCAAGGCGTCACATTGGAAATAAACAGGAAGAAAGAGAGATACATTAAATTCACTTGGTAGAATTATTGAATTCTGCACAATCCTCGTCTGTACGTTTTCCCAAAGGCTCCTGTCCTAATCCTGACTGCTAAACAGGAAGCCTTTATTATCCAAACACATTCTTGACTGCCTAGGAAGAGAGAAAGAGAGAGAGAGAGAGAGAGAGAGAGAGAGAGAGAGAGAGAGAGAGAGAGAGAGAGAGAGAGAGAGAGAGAGAGAGAGAGAGAGAGAGAGAGAGAGAGAGAAAGAGAGACAGAGAGAGAGAGAGAGAGAGAGAGAGAGAGAGAGAGAGAGAGAGAGAGAGAGAGAGAGAGAGAGGTAGCAGGCTGCTGTGGTGCTGTGGCTGTATCCCCTCCCAGTGTTAAGGACACCCGTTAATGAAAAAAGCAGCTGGTATAGCTGGTGTTTTCTGCAGGTTTGCAAGGAGAGCATTAGTACTTAAAGCCCCTGTGCCACGATTAACAATCAAACACGCTGTGAGCCTCCATGTTACCCTGAGTCTCTCCAGCAGCAGAGAAAATCTCCTTTTTGTCACAAAATCCTTAATGCTTTTTTCCGCGAAGAAAGAGGTTAATACCAAGAATGTTTCCAATCTGCTTTCAGAAATATTTGAAGAAGGAGAAGAAGAAGGGGAGAGAGAAGAAAAAAAAAAGAAGCTTCCAATGAAATACGTGTGAACGAGAGGGTAATTGCGGACAAATGCAGCATTGAAATTCATTTTCAACTCTTTACACACCATTTCAATCTTATTTTCTGCTTGTTAACCACATCTTGTTGGTGAGGGTGGCCAGGACTGGCCAGTATGGATGGATAATTGTGTATAATGCTCTTCTCACACAAGATTTGCATCAATACAAATCATTTTTCCTATTCTTTGCTACTTAAGGCTCAACCCTTAGTAGCAGAGGGTCTTATTTTAAAGACTCGTTAATGGGGGGTGCCCAAAGAGGATAACAAGTTGAATCCCCAGCTTTAACAGAAAACACACACACAGTGGGGCATAGAAATTGGCTCAGGCTTTTTTTTTTTTTTATACAACGGAAGAAAATCACCCGGATGATGACAAATCAAAACGTCTCCATTGATTCCTTGCTCAATTAGGACAGCAGGGCAGTTCATTACCTGGAGTGATACTCAGTGCTATGTTCATGGTGGGAGGAGGGCTGAAGAGGAGGGGAGGGGGGGGTCAACTTAATGAGGGGATGCCCAGGGCAGCAGGGAAGATCAACAGTCTTCTGCACCCACTGAGCCACAAGCCCGAGACTAACACTGAGCAATATTACTCACACAGAGTAATAGGGGTCTTCCAATTCCAAACAATTACCCGAAGCAGATTAAGGGGCTACATTTATAAGCTTGAGCTAATTATTTCCTTCACATGTGTTCTCAGTGTTCTGAGCGGGATTTCCGTGTCCCAGGAAAGTGAAGACTGCTGTTTGGAACAGATGTGCCCCTATCAAGATGGATTTTAATTTGTTGATGTTAAGCCAATTGTTTGACAATTGTTCCAATTTATAAGGGCCAATCGAAACCCAGAGCTTTAGGAGGCATCAGAAAAGACTACGTTAAGACATATTAATGGGCCCTAGTTGGTTTCTCTAACAAAGTGAAATGGTATCTTAGTGAATTGCAATTTCAAACTGCGCTGTTTCGATAGATATTGCTAAATTAATAAATGATGACAGTTTATATTACTTTAGGTGAAGACTTCTGAGAACATATTGAGGATGGCCAAGGACTAAAGATTGTCTTAGGTTTTCCTCCACAAGCTTAATCCATGTCGGAGAAACCAAGCCATTGTTGGATGAACGAACATTAAAAAACTCTAGAATTAGACTTACCTGTGGGGAGAGACCGTTGCTGACCGGGTTCATGTGGTTGCTGGATGCTGATTGGCTCATGAAGGTGTCTGAGTAGCTGGCAAAGCCGTGGCGATTGGATGAGAGGCCGTAGGCAGAGCTAGTGTCTGTTAGCCCACCCTGGTGCATGGAGGATGGAGGGAGGGGTTGGGGGCGGTGCAGCGTACTGCTGCCATCTGACAACAACAACAACAACAACAACAGCATCAATACCAACAGCCACAACAGCATCAATACTCCCAGCAACAACAGCATCAATACTCCCAGCAACAACAGCATCAATACTCCCAGCAACAACAGCATCAATACCAACAGCCACAACAACAACAGCATGAGTGAGACAAAAGGCAACACCAGAAATAGCTGCCTATCCAAACTCCACGTTGACTTTGTTTTAGAATATTTTCTGGTCTACCTTTTAGGCGTTCTGTTCATGGCCTGTGAAATCATGGCCATTTCAGGTTCACGTTCTATGGAATGTGGACTTCTACAGACTGTGGCGTTCTGATTCTGAATATACAGTCTGTAAATGCCAGCAAACTGGATCAACGTCACCATCACTTTACAACAAAGGACTAACTGTAGGCTTAACTGCATCCTGTATGGATCCTATATGTGTCACATGGTGTGTATGTGAAATAAAATACTGTTAACATGCACATTAAGCAGACACAGACATACCACAAATACTTCAAACCCAAGAACAAGCCAGATTTGATTAAGTTTAGTTTGACCCTAAGGCAAACGTCTGTGTGGTACGGTCCACATAAAGACCTGGGGACAGACAGCTGCGACGCAGCATGGGGACAATCACTTTACAGATAGAGCTAGACTCCATAGAACAAACTTGCCCATTCAAACAGGCCCCGTTTTAGGGTCTAGCAGTGGCTAATTCTGTACTTCTTCTAGAGGAGAGGGCCTCTCGCCCCGTAAGAGAGTGTCACCTGGGTAGCTGGCCTCCTGGAGCTGGTACGAAGACAAGGTGGGCATCCCAGTGGGCGGGAAGCCACCAGGCAGCAGGTGGTTGAAGGCTGCCAGCTGGTTGGCTCCGGCCTGCTTGCGCCACCTGGCTCTTCTGTTGCTGAACCACACCTGAGGAGAGGGGAGACGGTCAGAGGAGGAGAGGAGGACAGCCTGCGTGAGAGAGCCAGCCGGGATCCAAGGGCGAGGGAGCAGGAGCTGGGCTGTTAAAACCTGGGTGGTTTGTGCGCGTGTGTCTGTGTGTGTTTCTGTGTTTGAATGTACGTCGATGTATGTGTGTGTGTGTGTGTGCGTGCATGAATGCATGCATCGGCTCACGTGTGTGCGTGTGTGTGTATGTTCCTACACGGTGGGGAAATAGGGCCTATGGGAGCTGCCATGCAGGCCCAGATCTGTGTCCCTGTTGTTCTTCCTAAGTGGCTGAGGCTGTGCTCTGAGTCAACAGGCCGTCCTAAGCCCCCTTCAGAGGGGAGAAATCATTACAGGGTCAGAGGTAGCTCCCTGGCCCCCAGCACCACACATCTTGAGCATGTTTGTGAACCATTTAGACACTTTAAAGGAGGCCGGGAGGAATGCCACCATGGAGGATAAGCACCGGCTAGAACAGATACACACACACACACACACACTGAGAGACACACACAGAGTCATTGTGTACGAGATATGATCGGATTTAGTCGTCATTCAAAAAAACACATGCAGTCTGTGTAATATAAATAAACAAGACTGAGGATGCTAGTTTTAATCTAATGTCATAAGATTCTATTTTATGATAATAGAAATACAAATAAATGATTCTGATTCCCACAAAGTGAACAATGCAAAGCGCTCCTTCATTCATCTTATCTGAGTTATTCTTCTGCACAGCCAAGTGGTTCTGTTGACACAAAACGCTTCTAACGTCCACAACTTCAAACCACATATGCACAATGTCAACTCCTTGAATGAACGCGACTAAACAGCCTCACTTTCAAACCGACGTGATTTACACATTTCAAAAAAGGGAGTTTCTGCCTCAACAAAACGCTAATATAATCGGCCCCCGTTTGAAAAGAGAGCCCATACAGCCAGCAACCTGTTTCACTTCACCAAGACAAGGCCTGGGACCAGTATGTGCCAAAGGTTGAAGAACACTGATCTATGCCTTGCACAGGCAATTCATCAGAGTTTAATACACTGTCAGCACAGTTCATCTACCGTTGTGTTGGAAATGGGCCGGCCTATTGTGAGAGCAGATGAAAGCGGGGGACAAAAGCGCCTCCATACGCCACAGAGAACACTGGACACAAAGCGGGGGGCGTCCCTTTTTAAACAGCTCTTAAAGAGCAAACACTCTTTTTGTCGGGGGGCTAAAAGACACGGACACTCTCGCCGCTGCTGGCTCCGCTCGTTCAACCCGGAGGCCCACAAACGCACTCACAAGAACTCACGCGCGGAGAGATCTCAATCACACGCGGCGCACCCCAGTTTAATACCTTACAGGTTACCAAAGGCACATCCAGTCCACAAAGCCACCAGCTTGTTTTTCCCCCCCTGCTCACAGTCTTGTTTAACCTGTGAACTCCGATGTGGGTGATATGGAGTGGCTCCAGCGCCCTGAAGCGCTGGGCTCCTAACACCGCTGAGACTGGAACATCTTTACTGCAGCATTTACAGTCCAGCAGGGAGCCTACCCCGCATGGCTATCACTTCCTCCTTCTCGGGTTCTCGTTGTCGTTTGTTTGTTCTGGAGTTCCAGCGTTGCAGTCAGCTGCTCCAGCAGAGCCAGGGAGGAAAGGGGAGGGGGAGCTGCTAGCCATGGTAGCCCCAGTGACAAGCCTGCTATTGGGATGTAGTGGAGCGTAGTCCTGGGTCTGGACCCAGAGCTAAGCTCCTGCTGGGAGCAGACAAACAGCTGCCTTGGGGAGGGGCCACACCCCTTCCTTCCACACACACCCCCGTCACTCCCCCCCGCGGTGCCACTTCACCTTTACCCTCTGAACCACAACACCCCCCACCCTCTTTTATCCCCTTTTCTACTTCCTGCTCTCTTTGTGGCTGAGGAGGTGTTCCATCATGGCAGCCTACCAAGAACCACAACACTGAGCTCTCGCTTTCCCTCCCTCCCTCCTCTCCCATCTCCCTGATTCCTCTCCCTCCTCTCTCTTCTTCCAAACGCAGCATTATTCCCTCTCTTTCTGACCGCCCTTTGTGATGTGTTCTCCTGTCTCCTCTCTCCACCTGCCTTCCTCCAGGCTGTGATGATGGGCACCCAGAGAGGGGCTCCCTGTCTGGGAGTCCTCCTGCCACCAGGCACCCGCCACAGGCAGCCCTCCACCTTAACGATAGGGGAGTCAGGGAAGCAGCACTTGTCTCTCTCACTGAAATCATTCGGGGTCAATTGAACGAGCCCATTGCGGTGCCTGAGAAGTCATGCAAACTCAAATGCCAGAGGTTTCCGAGCCTGTAGCATTCCAAAGCTGGCAGATATAAGGTTAAGTGTGCCCTGGTCAATGCTATGTTGTGGAGGAGGAGTGTTTGACTGCTTAACTGGGCTTGAAATGTGTTACTCCAGCGACCATTGATCTAAGTGGAGGCCGAGATAAACACACAAGCACACATACACACACTCACACCCACTCACCTACGTACACACACTGACTTACATACACACTCCCACTCACTCAACATCACACCCACGAACTGCGTACACACACAAGCACGTCGCAAACACACACACAAACTAATTTACCCTCACAGCAACACCGCCTGCAGCTGCAGGAGGATTTGAGGCTGCACTCTGGAACCTGATGACAAAGTCACCTTGGACCAGAAATTCTCCTCTCCCCTGCTGAATCCAGTTTAGGCCCGGAGCAGCACAGAGAGACTGGGCCCCTCCGTGTCTTTATCCAGCTAGAGGACAGCTCTGGCCAGGCAGCAACGCGGCTCTCGTCTGCTGAGGCGAGCTGGAGGAGCTGAGCCTCTCCTGCACTTGGAAGAGCCTGTAGTCACTGAGCCATACTGATGGAGCTTGGGAGATGAAGTGTCTTGGGGGGGGGGGGGGTGTAGGGGGGGTAGGAGTGTGTGTGTGTGTGTGTGTGCGTGTGTGTGTGTGTGTGTGTGTGTGTGTGGAGAGGGGGGGTGGCGCCAGGGCAACACTAACCCATCTCAGAGGAATAGAGCTTAGCTTAGCAGGGCCTCTGAGACAAAAGAGTGAGCTTTGAGCTGCTGAGCTGAACACAGACATGGCATGATGAAGGACTGAAGGGAGGGGTGCAGGATAGGAGGAGTGGAGGAATGGAGTGGAAGAGACAGGGAGAGGAGTCAGTGGAAGAGAGAAGAGGAACGGAAAGGAGAAGGGAGGGGAGTGGAGTGGAGGAGAGGAGGCTGGAATGGAGGAAGAACCAGAAGAGAGAAGGGGAGGAGGAGGAGAGGAGTGAGAGGAGCTGAAGCATCACAGAGCCCAGTAAACATGAGAGGGTTTCATCAATCCAACACAATTATTATACTTCTTACAGTCATTTTACAGTAAGATCACTTAGTAGACTGACGGAAGTCAAATGCAATGACCCAAAGCCTGTTTACAAGCTGCCTTGATAAACCATTGCTTATCTCCGGTGAGAGAGGCTGCAGTCTTGTTTCATATAGGGACCATATCGGTATCGGCCATATCGGCAATATTTTTGGTGTTATTGTTAACGGTCCAATAATAATATTTGGTAGATAAATTTAAGCCGATAAATTATGGAATATTTTGGCATATTTACCCACTTATTTTTGGGTAAAACTTTGGTAAAAATCTACATGTTTTATGCAGTTAAGGTTTTAATAAAAGCAGTTGTCCACTGTATTTGTTTGCCTTTTGATTTTGTTATCGGACTCAGGCTTTCAATTTGTCGCGTGTGACGATTATCAGCTTCCAAATATAAAGAGTTATCGGTTGTCTGTTTTGGCCAAAAATTCCATATCGGTGCATCCCTAGTTTCATATCTAGCTCCCCATGACTCTGGGTCTTACTCAGAGTAAACACAAAACAATGGTATCTCTGCCCGCAGATCAGAGGCTGCGATTGTCTTATCACCCATCAACAATTACCCTACCACAACACCGCCATGCATGGCATTGAGAGTAATTGTATCGTGGAGTGATAAAGATTCAGAAGCCAACAGTCCACATTTTATCTAGGCGCCCTAAAACAACCAGAACATGAATTTTAACAAAAAAATTGAAAAAAACATATTTCCATCCACACAGTGGAGTATTGCACACATCAAGGTACAACATTCCTACTTCTACCAGACCATACCTCTGCCCCCCCCCCCCCTCTCTGTTTCTAATTTCTCACTTGCCTGCCTGCCTGCCTGCCTGCCTGCCTGCCTGCCTGCCTGCCTGCCTGCCTGCCTGCCTGCCTGCCTGTCTGTCTGTCTGTCTGTCTGTCTGTCCGTCTGTCTGCCTGTCTGCTTGCCTTTCTGCCTTCCAGACTGGCACTATGCTAATTAAACTAGCTTGGAGTGTGAATTTGAGAGGAGAGCGGGATTAGCTCGATAAGCATCAGGAATACAGAGGCACTGAAGGAAAGTCATTTAAATTCTAATAATAAGAAAAACTGTTAGAACATCCTGCCTGGTGCACTACACACAATTTCTCTTCTGCATAAATCCTATTTACCTCTTTTATGAGCCATACACGCAGAGTGGCAGGGTGCACAGGCACCCAGTGGTTTGGGTGGGCTGCTGTCACAAACCAAACCCACTGAGCTGTTCACTCCTACCAGAGGAACCTCAAAGCACCAAACGCAACATGTCTCACTGTGTCTCTATAGCATGCGTCTTAGGATCCTCTCCAGATAGGATAACGTACGATAACGAGAAAAAAAGGGTTTCTTTAGGAGATCCTTTGTTTGTTTAGCAGATCATGTGTTTATGTAATAGATGCCTTCACCCAAAGCGACTCAATTCAAGCCTGACCCATTGATCTGTAATCCAATGTTCGACCTACTGAGCCATACCTATTCTCCCTCTCTGCATTGTTTGCAGCTCAAATCCATTAATACAAACAATAGCGACTGATTCGAATCTCCACGGGGTCTACATCTTTAACATGCGCCTCATGCCGTTGGAAAGTCACTGCAGAGAAAACACGGAAAGTTCGTCCCAGGACATGGAAGGGTTCGCAGGAGTTCCGAGGTTCCTGCTGAGCTGCTGAGCATCTGGGTGTCTGCAGTGGCCTGGTGGAGACAGCAGAGAGGAGAGTCCTCTGTGGTCTGCTTCCCCAGGACCCACCCTGGAGCTCAGCCCCAGACAGACAGAGAGAGAGAAAGAGAGAGCAACTTCTTGGCAAATTGATTTCTTACGCCTCATAAAAAGCCCATGCTCATACCTTATTAGATTCCGCTAACTACGATAGCTACATGCGGCACGCTCGTTTGCCTGTGAAAGGGGATCTATGAGGCTGATTGGCAAAGCGAGCCGTGCAGCAGAGCTCAGAGGAAGACGGGTCCACGGCACTGGAGGAGGTGGAGGGGGGGGGGGGGGGGGGATGAGGATGAAGAGGAGGAGCAGGAGGAGGAGCCGGTCGGCCTCCTGAAAAACTCAACTTAAATAGAGAAGAATGTAATTCACTTCATGTGTGAGCGGGCCTAAGAGCTGATTTACTGCAGGGGCCGCCACCTCTGGTCTGCACCCTACCTCCCTCATCCAACCCCCAACCCCCTCCCCCTGAGCCTTCTCTGGTCTGGCCGACAGCAGAGCCCCACCTGGTCCACACTCCTGAGGAGGAGACGGGCAGGGAGAGATGCTGTGTGTTCTGATGGCGTGTGGAACAGCCACAGCTGGTGAGGTGAGCCAGTGGAGGAAGGATGCAGCCTGGCAGCCCACTGATAAGGAGCCAGGTAGTCTTGAGGACCATAAACATACACACACACACACACATATATAACCACACACACACAAACAGGTAAAAACAGGTACACGCAAAAACCCACACCGAACCCTGCCCACAAAAAAACACAGACACGCACACACACACGTTATCAACAAACAGAAACACACGGTCCTAAACGCACTTCTGAGCGTTGTGGATCATTTCCCACAATCTGTTATTTAGGGACGAGATCGGCCATGCAGGCCTGCCCGGGGCTGCGTGAGGCAGTGTTGCTACTGCAGACTGACACAGGGTCAGCTTATCACAGACACTAGCAGCTGGCTAGATGAGCCGTGAGTGTGATCCATGAGTCAAAGCCATGTCAAACACATTAAATATCAGTGAGACAGTCTGCCAACCAGCCTGGTCTAGTTGAGCAGCAGTGAAAAGCCTCAACTCTGACACATTATCACCCGGGCTCCTAACCAACCATGACCACGAAAACTCTGGTAGAGAAGCTAGCGCCTCAGAAACCCTGCACTCCACTGCCCCAACACTGCCCCCCCCCCCCCCCCCCCCCCACGGCCCTCCCAGCCTCTCAACCTCCCTCAAAGACCCCCCCCTCCTAATCTCTAAACCTCCCCCCTAGCCTCTCTTACCTCCGTCTTCACCTCCATCCTAAACTCTCCGCCTCTCTGACGTCCTACCTCCCCTCCTAACCTTTTACCCTCCCTCCTAGCCTCTCTGCCTCCCTCCCAGCTCATCCCCCAGCCTCTGGTGGCTGACATCTGGATGATGCGTCTCTGCAGCTGTGGAGGTCGTCTCTGGGGCCCAGGGATCTCCTGTCTGCTGGCTGGGCAGCGGCCCTCAGAGCACCCACCGCTCCAAGGAAACCACAGCTGGCTGACATCTTCAAACACACGGAAGGTAGCCCTCCAGTTCACACACATCCACACGCCAACATCCAGGCAAAGAAGGTTTGTTGTCGTACTGGATGTGCCAGCTCCAGGGGTCGGTGGGTTGATAAGGGGATCTGTGTTTCTGAACGCTGGAGGAGGTGGAGCTGGTGCACGTTCGCTGTCGGGCATGGATCTAACAAAGACGGTGACGCTACTATACATCACATAGTTCCTTAAAAAGGAAAGAACAAGCTCCTCAATGGCCTCCTCAGTGTGTCCCAAGTCCTTCTCCCAGCTCTCTCGCCTAACCGGCCGGCTAACGTACAAGACTGCAGGCCATTATTTACTTTGGTTACCCAGACTCCCTTTTCTTGGAGTGACCTTCTAAGGAAATTGAGTTTGAGTTGACCTTTGGAGACTTTCAAAGCGTTCCTGAATTAGATTATGAGGGAAACTGCATTAACAATTATATCCATGACTTAAATACCTCAGGTTTGCACATGACATAATTTAGGCCTATTATCTCCTGACGAGGAAACACTGTCCTCTCAGTTTTAAGACCTTATTCATTTAATTTTATTTTTGTCCCGCTGAGACATTTAAAATGTGAAATCACTGGCCATACACACAATGAGTTAAATTCCTCAAGAGATTCTTTATGAAAATCCAACAGCTATTGACCTACAACACGTCTTATGTCTCTTTTTAATTGCCTGGAACTAAACGGGGTTTCTGTGTGACAATACTGGCCAATCATTGTGAATTTTATTGGGTCATTCTAACTTGATGATCAATTCCAAGATGGATTTGGATGCTACATTCATGTTCCATAAATAACAAGTAAGAATAATAAATGAGTTATTACAAATATTGTCGTACAAAATGTACTTTTAAACACTATCCATTACTGTGTCATAAAAAACTGACATTGAATGAAAATGTAACGACCATCAAAAATCTTAATGTACTGCAATAAAATAAGCTCGAGAAGAAACCCTCAAAGTCCCTTCCTAGGTGCAGCGCCGCCCATTTAGACGTACATGTTAGCGTTTTGGGACATGTGTGGAATCAGTTAGCCCGAGTGCATGTTAGCAGTGTGGGGGGGGGGGGGGGGGGGTTAGCACACAGACCAGCCTTCGGGAGGCCCACAGACAGACACTGTGGTTAGAAGAGAGGGCTGCCCTGAACCCTTTTTTCCAGCTAGTGTCTGATTGATTAATGTTGTTGTCGGGGCATGAGGTCCAAGCAGAGGATGAGGGACCTGCTGTGATACGCAGAAGGGTTTTTACAAGCGGCGGCAAGCTTGAAAGTGATGGGAAGAGAATCTGGCCAAACGCTGGAATGAGAAATCCATCAGGAATGCATTGCTCTCTCTGTCTCTCTCCCTCTCTCTCTCCCCTCCTCTCATTCTCTCTCTCTCGGTCTCTCTGCGTCTCCCCCTCTCTGACCCCTCCAGCCCCCACCATCCTCTCCCAAACTCCACCAGAGCAGCTGCTACTATAACTGCTGTGTTTTCCTTCAGTGTTCCATTAAACCAGCTGGTGCTGTGGTTGTCTGACGGCTCCAGAGCTTCTGGGTGTGATAAGGTGCAGCGTCCTTGCCCCGCCCCCTTCTAGGTGAGAGGAGGACTGCACAACTGTGGGGTGTGGACTCAGATACAGGGACATGCCCCTGGGAGAGAGTGCATTTCT
Organism: Hypomesus transpacificus; assembly: GCF_021917145.1. Lineage (NCBI taxonomy): Eukaryota > Metazoa > Chordata > Actinopteri > Osmeriformes > Osmeridae > Hypomesus > Hypomesus transpacificus. Next base: position 12,034,710 of record NC_061068.1, on the reverse strand, counting down.
CTGGTCTTTTCTTTTTCATTTTTCTATGCCTCGATCCCTTTCTGTTATATCTCAAAATAAATGTTGTATCTGGATTTGGTATAATAGGGTTCAACACAATTTTTCTAAACAAAATGAATCTAACATTTCGGACCTAAATCAAATTGTTTTGTCTACTACAACAAAGTGGATGAATCATAAAGGTAAAAAAATGTATACTTAGGGGGGCCAAGAACCTATACATTTTAATCCATGTGCTAGTATCTACTTTGGTGTGTTTGTGTGTGTGCGTCTAAGTGTTTGAGTGTGTACGAGTGTGTGCTAGCTAGTGTGTTGTGTGTAGATGTGCTTCTCCATTTACATGTTTGCGTCAAATCTTTGCTGATTTAGAGTGTGTGTGTCACAAGCCGTGACTCCCTCCACCCCTCACCTGTACTCTGGCCTCGGTGAGCTTGGTCCTCTGGGCCAGCTCCTCCCTAGTGTAGATGTCGGGGTAGTGCGTCCTCTCAAAGGCCTTCTCCAGCTCCTCCAGCTGCTCGGCCGTGAAGGTGGTGCGACTGCGCCGCTGCTTCCTCTTCAGGGGCAGGTCGGGCTCCGACTCCACATCCGAGCCCTCGTCTGTGCGATTACCTGGGCCACAGTGGAGGAGAGGAAGGGGGGGAGGAGGGGAGAGGAGAGGAGAGGTGAGGAGAGGAGAGGAGGAACGGGAAGAGAGGCAGGCCGGGTAAAGGTCATTACGGGAAATGAAAATACCATCTGTTTTGGTAGCTCTTTTTATGTGGTACAACACTGCAGGTAAATGTAACTCTAGAAGACGGTATGTACCCTTGTTCACTGTGTTAAATGTTATTTATGTCTATAGGGAAAGGTATACCGTGTAGAGATTGGAGATAAACCTATGTTTGATACAACCCCCACTTCAGTGGCTCTGCTGTGGCTGGGGGCTTCATGTCTAATGAAGGGGGGTTTCAGATTCAAAGAGGATTCAGATGACAGCTCCTCCACTCTGTCTCCAAGCACAACAGAGCAACTATTATCTCATGCTGTGGATATTTAGACAGTACATAAGAGGCCTGATACACAATCCCGTCTTGGAGAGGGGCCCCTGAGGGCCCGAGGAGAGCGTAAAGGGCCGCTGGAGGGTGGCTGTGAGGGGGGGGGGGGGAGGGGGGAGGGAAGGGGGAGTGGGAGGGGGTTAATCTAACCAGGCCACCTTGCTGCTGCCCTCCCCTCCATTCTCCCACAATGGCCCAGGGCACAGAGCTCACAAACAGAAACATACAGCACCGAATATCACAACCTAACCATTCAGTCCCATGTGTTTATGTGTGCTGTCATTTAATGAATTACAACATATCTCGCCGTTACTTTTTTAGGGCATTTAAAATAAGCTGCATTTCCGCTTGAGGAACAGAGATATCCACACAAAGACACACAATCGAGGCCGACAGGAGAATTTTCTGACAGCGAATACGAATTACCGCAGTACATTAGCATCATAACTGAATTTAGAAAATTGCATCATTTTCACCTCCTCTGCATGTTTATTCAAACTACATGGTGCTTTTCATTCCATGTCATAAAATTTCATATTTTCCTCATTGAGATGTTGACAAGGCGGTGAGACATGCCAGTGTTGCTCCAGGCATGGATGGATTGCATCATGCGCAGTCCAGAAAGAGAAGGCTCGAGAACACAGAGACAAATATAGAAGGAGAGGGTGTGCATAAGCCTGTGGTTCCAAACAGGAGCACCACTCCACTGAAACAACCCAACATCAATCTCCTGGAGGTCTGTGGAGGCTAAAGACAGTTCGATAGGCCCGCTACTGCATGTGTGTGCACAGTTAATCTACTTAATAAAACAACACTAAAAAAAAGAAAACCCCCCCATTTCTGGAACACACCAAATGGACAAAAGAAAGAACCGCCCCAGCCCTGCACACAGACACACACCCAAAATAACAACAGTGGGAATAAAAGAGCAAGCGTACTGGCTGCGATTCAAGGCCAGCTCCGCAGTTTAATTAAACAAGGAATTAGGGGATTATATGGAGACTATCATTACAGGCCACTCCATGAGTCTTCTGTGGGCATCTCTCCGTCCCCCTGAGCTCACGCTCCGCGATTCTCTGCGGATTACATGTGACTGCAGGACATGAGGCCGCATTCATTAAATCAATTCTTCCGTCTTCCTCCTCCTCCTCCTCTTCTAATAAAGATGGATTCCACGGCACGGGCAGCCGACACCGGCTACGGCGAGGTTACCACAGGATGGTCTTGAACATACAACGGTTGAATATGTACATACGCCACATAGCCCTTTGTTGGTTTTCATGAGGATGCGGGCGGAGCTTTGCCCCCGCCTAACTCACCATGACAGCACTTGAGACTGGCACAGCGGTCTATAGATCACTTTCCAAAGTCACCTCTGTGTCCTCCAGAGGGATGGCGGGGGATGAGGAGGGCAAAGGGGGGTTGAAGCTGACGGGTGCTCAAGAGGTTTTAAACCAGACAGACAATTCTACATGTTGTTTTTGCTGGTTTTCGTCCCTTCCCTTGTCTGTGACACAGTCTTTGTGCTTTTCTACAAACCACCTCTATAACGAACGCACAAACCTCTAGCCCATTCGGCAGTGAAGGTCAACAACGGCTTGCCTTGCCAATGAGCATGGCTCGGTGGGTAATATCTCGGACACCGGCGCGAACAGGGAATGCGTTCAGGGGGTAGGACTCATCTCCGAGACAACATCTTGTGATAGGGGTGCCAAGATTCATCGAGAAAACCAGGAAGTTGTACATCCTGGCTAACACGGTTGTGACAGAAACAGGATTCAGTGCGAACACATGGTTCCTCTCCGTGCTGGTGCGAGGCAGTCGGCGCGAGGTAGAGCCGGCCCAGGTGTCTGGGTAACTTATTGTGACTGCACGGCTGAAAATATAATGCTCTTCACATAAAGGAGCTGCTCTGGAGATATGTCTCTGGGTAGCCAAACCGGGATCCCCCATCATTCTGCGTCCTAATGGTGGTTTGGTCGGTAGGAAGCAAGAGTAATGAAACACTTTACACTGGTTTCACAGCAAGCGAGTTTCTGAAATTTGAATAACACGCCAGCCGCTCTCTGCGGTTTTAAGCATGCTGGCAATGTTGATAAAGGGAAGAACCACTGGAGGAGATGAAAGCTAACTACCTTGAAACAAACCCCAATCCCCTATGGGATCCTGAGGTCAATTTTCAGACAGCTCTCACTACCACGTTGAAACAATGAGTAACATCGTGATTAGACCTTCATATAAAGCCGTCGCTTGCTCTAATTCCATTTGTAGGTTCTGGGAATATTGATAAAGAGCTCCAACATCTCCTCAGCATTCATCCGTCAATTAGAGGCGTATTATCCAACTGCCATGATTACTGCTAGTATCCCCCTCCAGGAGCCTCGCAGGCCTTTCTCTTATTGATTTAAACATGAGGCTGGTTGCAATGCAAATACAAACCAGATTGTTCATATGATGCTGAAATATTAAGCATCAAAGCAATCTTTCTATAAAAAGAATTTGAACTAAAAATAACAAATGACTTAACAGGCAGCCTCTAATTGAATCTCATCAGTAATGGATGGGACTGTTTATTTTCTTTAAAGGCAACAGTTTAAAGTTAAACTGTGATCTATGCTATGCCTGTTTCAAGAGAATGTACACTGAGAGCATTTGTCTACCGATACCTAGATCAACCACAAGAAGGACTAGACTCCTCTGCAGACTGAAACGGTGGGATGGGACAGGGTCTCTGTAGACCTGTCCTAATGAAAGGTTGGCCCAACACTGCCTCTCTCTCTCTCTCTCTCTCTCTCTCTCTCTCTCTGTTGACCCCCTCCCTCTGTTCACACTGCAGCTCTTTCAGATGGAACACTCATCGTCCCGTCCCCCCCTTCAATACCCCTCTATGGACACTCTCCTCCTCTCACTCTCTCTTCTCCTTTATTAGCCCCTGTCTCCTGCCACTGCTGAGGTCATGTGTCCTAACTGGACTCCTGTCTCCTTGGCTGAACTAGTCAATGTAGTCATGGTTCACGCCCAGACCTCACAGTGTTTACCTGTGAGGCCTTGCAAAATGTACCCACTTGAGGATTAATAAAGCGTTATATTGTCTTAGTTTTCACTGACAGACCCAGGCTGGAATACTAGTAGAGATTTTCACCTTGGAAACAACTGCTAGATTAGAACAGAAGTCGAAACCTATCTCAAACCCATCAGCCGTGCATATAGGATCAACATAAAGCTGCCCCATTTGAAAATGGTATGAGATATTTCAGGTTAATGCTTAAAGATGTTTGATTAAACGTGTCAGAGATTAGTGCCGAGCTACCAGCACCAACACAGCTGCTGTAATGTACAGTACAGCCTCTGTAGGATGTCTCTAACACCATAACCAATGGCCTGGATATCAGCCTTACCTTTGCAAACTATCCAAGACAGAGGGACAAAAAAACAGCCCAGGCTTTTGGCAGTAGCAGCATTAGCTCATAATGGCTCATTTTGAAAAGCATATTAGTTCCAGCATAATTACAATCAGGCCTCACGCTCTGTGTTTCTCAGGCGCTCACAGGACCAGCCTCAGAGTACCCAGTCACACCAGTTGACTGTGACTGACAGCAGATTTGGTTAAACTGTCTCTCACCCTCCCCTCCCCCCTCTCCTCCTCTCTCTCTCTCTCTCTCTCTCTCTCTCGCTCTCTCTCTCTCTCATTTCACCCAAAGGACAAAAATAACCCCCAGTCTTTTCTGTCTATTTATGTTTACTTGTTTATTTTGTACATGTCTTTTGTCGCTGTTAATGTCGCAATTATACTTTTTGTCAGTCGGAAGGAGAGGGCAAGGGAGGAGGGTGGAAGGGGGAGGGGGGGGGGGTCTCAAAAGCCTCTAATTATGCTAAGAGGCCCGGTGATAAGAGGCACCAGGAGGAGATGAGGATCTGTTATCTGTGACATCCATCTGTCTCTGTGCTGTCTCTGCTGCTCCGGGCCTGGCATGGCATATCAACACGCCTGTGTTCCTGTCCTCAGGACTGCGTGCCGTTGAACCTCTAACAGAGGAGGGTTTGTTTGGGAGGGGTGGCAACATCAAAAAGATGACAACTTGCGAATTTGCATTTTTAGGGGACTGCTGGTGTTTTGGGTTGCTGGTGGAGGCGAATGTTTCCTTTCCTGAATGCTCCTTTTTGTCCTTGTGTGTACTGTATATCCCACAGGGGTTTTGCTGACATGAGACATGATTCAGACGACGCTCGAAAGAAGGTGTTTCAGCGTCTTTTAGTGCTCTTTGAATGAATACAAGCCTCAAATAGTAATATTTATACAATGAAAACGTAAGATAACATGAGTGCTTTGCATTTGCTAAGAATAATCTGTTAGCGATGCCTTCACAAGCATAGCAGCACTAATGTGTGCACATCCCCGGCATGTTTGTGATGCCAAACCTTCCCTTAACCCAACTGGGGTCCTCAGAAATGGTTTGGGTTTCATCTCCTGGCTGGCGGAAGGTCGCATAAGTCATTTAGCTTCCCTGAGAAGAAACATGATGAGTGGAAGTATACTGCCCAAAACATCAACTTAAAGTTAGAATAGCCGGTTTGAGTCCTAAAAAGACCTGTAAATCGATTGGTGTAAAACCGTTTAATTTATAGAAACTGACACAGTAGTAAAGGAGTTTATATGTATACACTTGTACTATGTTTTTATAAATATTTTGACTCCTACAAATATTTTTACTTGTACATTTTCGACTACTTTACCCTCAACAGTTTCCTGGTCGGTTACATTGCCACTGCGTCGGTTCCACCATCTGTCAACATTCCACAGGAAAATTCCAGAATTTTACTTTTTCTTTTGTCCGTTCTGGGATGAACGCTTTGGACAGGAAGAGGTGCTCTGAGAATGAAGGAGAAAGAGGTAGCGAAGGACGAAGCAGTAAGACGGGAGGCTCCATAATCTTTGGCTCTCACAACAAACAATTAGCCCTCTTTTCTTTCTTTGAGGTCGGGGAAAAATGACAGGGTGAAGGGGGGGTGGTGGGAGAGAGCAAAGCGACGGCAAAGGCGATGGCGATGCTCTTTTATGGCTCTTGTCATTGGGATGAAGGCACGGCGCGTCCATGAGAGAGCGCACGCTCACCTTTAACAACGGGACGTCCACGGGGCCTCCGGGCCCCTTTCAGCCCCAGAGACAGCCCTCCTCGGGGGGCCATTAGAACCTGAATGGAGCCCTGACAGCCCTGTGCAGCTCCACGGGACATCCTTAAACGCTGACATATTGACTCCCCATGTCTGCTCTCCCCTCTGCTCTGCTCTGAGTGGGAACCCGCATGTAGGACTTGAAGAGCGGGGTTCTGTTTTTTCAATATTGTTCAGCTGGATGGACCAGGGGTTGTTATTGTTATACTCTACAAGGTCTTTTTCTTCTCTTTTTTTGCTTACCAAGACATTGTACTTTTTGGGATTCTTTTTCCATACACCTAACAAAATACAGGATTATTTACTAACAAGATGTGTATTTCTTCACTGTGTCAGTATTTTAAGCTGCTATTAAGAAGGTTTCTGTCTAAGCTCCTTGATGCACATTTGAGGCTTGAAAACCTGACAACAGGCCCAGAAAAACATCAATTTTTATACAACATAAAATGGCTTTAAAGGGACTCTGTGGCCTGTGGACTTCTGACGACTTCAAGTCGTCAAACACACTCATCCCCCTAGCTGATGATGCGTCCCTCCCACTTTCCTCTCCTAAGGCGAGCTTTAAACCAGCAGGTCCTCTCCGTCAAACCCAGTGTCACCTCCAAGGGATGGGTTCTCTGCTAATTGAGGTCACAGACAAAAGTAATGAAATTAAGAGAGCGACCTCAAACGGTGCCCAGGGGGTCTCTGCCGTGCTGGCACAGCAGAGAGCCTCTGCCCCCCTCAACAAAGGGTCCTCCCAAAAACCTATGCAGGAAATCAAGCAGTCGGGTCTCAGGGCTATGAGCAGAGTTCTCCCGGAGAAACACATCATCTCCTCCACAAAGCCCAGTGGAGATTAGGGAGCACGGCGCAGGAATGCACAGCAGACCGATTCTAACGGCCCCAGGGAAGCTTCCTAATTTTACCGGACAATGTGAAGGAAGAGGATTGCTGTGTGAAGTTTGTCTGATTCAGGAGGATGTCTGAGGGGATAGTTAGTTCCTCTGATGTGGAGTCTCATTTTTTTTCAATCCAAACTGGAGTGAACATCATATGAGAAAACGAAATCTCATAACAACGTACCCAGCAGTAACTACAGAAACCCTTCATGTACAGAAAACTGACCGAACACAAAACAACTATCTCTATTTTGTACTTGTCAGTTGACTATTTCTTTTGACGTTTGATTTATTCTGTACACTGCACAGCCCAAGATCTCTTGTACAACATGATAGGCACAAAGGACCTGACCCCTGACTTAATGATGCCTAGATTACAGCCCAGCTGGGACCAGAAACTGGCACCTCCTAAGAGGGGGGTAACCAGGCAGATGAAACAATGCACCCTATCTCCTTGGGGATTTTCTATCTTAGTTACTGATACCAGTATTACTTTATTATATGTTTGCAAATCAACAAACAAATAAAAACTCATCTTAAAGTTTCCAAGGCTTCTTTTTTAAACATACTTTTAATGATTTTTGTTATTACGTAGTGAGATCATTATTAAAATCATTAGAACTTGTAATTGTAACTTCAAGACGCGTCATTGGATCAACATAAGTACATTAAAAACTAATTATACATTTAGATTACATTTGTAGGTTAAACGTAAGACAAAACTCTTTCCCAAATAGTTCCTCAGGATATTTCAAGTCATTCAATATATCCCATGTGTGTGTGTGTGTGTGTGAGTGTGTTTGTGTGTATGTGTGTGTGTGTGTGTGTTGGGGGGGGGGGGGGGTATCCGTGAGTTGTCACAGTACTTGGGAATAATATCTGAGATCCTGACTCCATATTGGAAGCTTTACAATGTAGCAGAGAGGCAAAGCTTTTTGAAATTACAGTATGTATTCCCCAAGGAGGGAATGACAGAGGATGCAGAAATAAGCCCATTAGTTGAAAATGGCGGATTCCATTTGAAGTTGTTATTTGGCTTGGCAGCACGGGAGCTCCACCCACTGTTGTTACTACCGCCGTCACTTTTTGACTTGGTGGGAGAGAAAAAACACATTTCTGATTTGCAACACTCTCTGAACATGTTTATTGTCTTTGTGCAAGTAAAAAACTCAAACACACCACGCACGCACGCACACACACACACACACACACACACACACACACACACACACACACACAATTAAAACAAATGAAGATTGCAGAGGCGAGGCAGATCAAGAGCATAAAATGCGAAATGTTCTGGCCTTAAGTAGCATAGGCTAATGGTGATTTTTAAACTAGCAAACCATGGTCGATGTCTCTCATTCATCACAGTAAGAAAACTGGGCATACTGTGTTAAACCTAATTACTGTTGCACATTATGTGGGCTATTCCTGTATTGTAATAAAATTAGCCAGAAATGCTTGTTGTCTTTTCTAATGCAGCGCCTTGGTAACCAGTGTTCACGCGTAATGTGACACACAGTCCCGATCTGTGCCAACTGTCACTATTTGACGACCCTGGCAGGCAAGGCGAATCGAATGCAACAAAGTTTTTTTAATAAATTCCGAAGAACTGGCCTGCTCTATCATTAAACAATTAAGCATGGGTAGGCATTCAGTGAATAAAGTAAAATAGCCTGTATGCTACCGTGTTTATTCATATTCACGTTTTGTGACCTCTCAGTCGGACTGTTTGTCAGAATAACAACGGCTTAATAACCAAGAACATATCTATTTATGCAAATATTTCCAGTTATTACACCGCCCATCTTCATATTTACTTAGGATTGTGTGAGAAAGGCATGGAAATCAAATGACAGCCTATAATGCCTATTTTTCTCCGCAGCAAAGAAATGTCTAAATATACAGACTGCAAGACTCCACGGATCTTTATAAACACATCTTCCACGTCAAAACAAGAGTCCATAATCACTGGAAACAGTGAGAAGGTTAAAGAGCACGTATTCCATACAGCCTCAGACGTTGGCTATTGGCTAAGGCAACTAGCTTGAATGAAATCACATGGTTGTCAATGCAAAAACAGCCAGCTGGATAGAATGATGGTCTGAGATGTCGTTTAGGAACACAATATGAGCACTCAAAAGCCGTGATTTACACAAAATTCTCAAACACTGCTAAATCCTAGTTTAAAAGTTGGGAGCTGCTTATTTTCCTTGCAACGCTTCCTAACGCAAGCTTCCATATAAAACAGAGTCCAGCCAGCGTTGACGGTGAAGTGGACCGGTAGCAACAGTCGGGAGACAGGTGCTCGGTCTAACTAGATCATAAACACGGTCTTTTATCTGTGGCGCGCTTTCATTCAGCTGGAATCTAAGAAGCAATTGCATGCGTCCTTAGCTCGGGCTCACGATCTGTAAGGCATGGACACGCCATAAAAACACCAACATATTATGACCGCCTACAGATTCACAGGTCATTTGTGTAAGTAATTGCATGCGCCATGTTTCAGTTGTGGAGGTGGTTTAGAACCACGTGGCTATGCTACTATCTATGACTCGAAAGCAAATGTTCTCCATATAAAGTTGCCCTCATGGCCTCTACCTCTTCTTGGCTTGGGGCTATGGGTTTAATACCTTCCCTATGGGGCTCCTCCCCACTGTCTTGTCATCATTACCAATGAACTTGAATTTCTATAGGACTGCTTTATTGCATGCTCACATTAGCACAAGCACTGCATGACAACCAGTCTTGTTCGCTTGGCAGTTCACTGGGTGAGTCAGTGTGTGCTCAAACATGAATGCTTTCATGAGGTTTTATTTGTCATTTTTACTGATTTGTTCATCAGTCGGCTGATACGTGATTACAGGAAGCCATTCAGAACCCTCTAAACACACATCAACCCCTTACACCTCTGCACTCACAACCTCAACAAAAGTTTGATCAATTCCTGAGAGCAAGAGAAATGGTGGAAGCTCAACTTTCGAGAGGCTCTTGGTGCAATGAAAACACTCAGAAATAGCAGAAGGCTACTTGCTTTCTATTTGTTTTCAAGGGGGCCTGGAAGACCAACCAATTAAATGAGATTCTTCTCATTCAATACTCAATACTATAGCCTGGGTTGGTTTACACTGACACCTTTGAAACTAATCTTCTCCAGTGAGAACCCTTGTCTCTGCTGGTGGTATGGTTGAGGATCACCACTGAGAGGGAAATAAATGGACCTTTAAAAAAACATTGCTTTTCTTGTCAAGACTGATACCCACTCGAGAGCAGTCTAAACGTCAACTCATTCCCTGCCTATTTCCTCTCCCCTCTTTAGAGCGACACCTGGGCCTAATGAGAGAGGGAGGGAGGAAGGGGCAGAGAGGGAGAATGAGTGAGCGAGACAGGGAGAGTTTCAGAGACAAAGCAAGGGAGAGAGAGAAAGAGGACCATCCCAGGGGGCTGTGGGGCCCTGTCACCTGTGAGTGCTGCTTTCCTCCGGACAGGTCGGTGATTGTCCCCTATCGCAGTTGATACTCACCAACCACAATTCATTACAGCTTTACATTAGTGAATGAACTGGCCACATTGGCTGAGCAGACAGACGATTAACAGAGGACTGGCCAAAGAAAGAAATGGTCCTCCCAAGGCTCCCAGACTAAATTGGATTGCCAATACAACCCAGAGACGTTTGAGTAAGTCGAGAAAAACAATGGAGCAGAAAATAAATACTCAGTCCACTGCCATGAAGACTCCACTTGGTAAACTAACACAGTATTGATCGTCTTCTCTTTTTGTTTGTTTAGAAAAGCCTCATCCCTGCTAATAGCTGTCTGAGAGTGTAATCTTCCCCCTTGTCCTCCCCCTCCTCCCCTCCCCTGCCCATTCTCTTTATGTGTTCTTTCAGAGGGCCTCACATACTTTAGGTTGAGCGTGGCGCTTGGGTGTGGGCCGTGGAACTGGGCCACATTGTGTTGCTAATGTTGACACCTGCCAGAGCAGGCTTGGTCTGTTTGGGGACCGCAGCGCTCAGAGCTTGATGCTCCGCGTCTTTAGCCAGATTAAGTATGGGTCGCTGGGGTCACAAATCACTGGACTCCCTCTGATGTCTGGAGGCAGAGAACCAAAGAAGACTAGGTGGGTGGGGGGACTAGAGAAATAGAGGGGGCTGCATATTGCTGCAAAAATATATATACAATCAGAATATCTTGTCATGAACCTTTTGGGTTATTTTTGATTCAATAGCCTCAGCAATTTATTAACTTTAAAAATATTACATTTGATATTTTCTAATTGAAACCCAGTAGGTCCATGGTCATACAATTAACTTCAGCAACCCATACATTGTAAGACTGCCTTAATCAATGCACAAAGTCATATACCAACTGTTATGCTCTCAGAAATCATGACTTCATCACACACAACTGTCGTAGTCCCATCTACTTGCACAACGAAATGGATACTGTATGTGTACAGTCGGTGTAGAGAAGTAGCTGTGACTATGACAGCAATTCAAGCTCAGTCTGCCCCTTCCTCTGCAAATCTCCTTCTCTTCTCTCATGCTTTGAAACTGCTTCTGTCCAGTCTGATGCTGTCAGTTTGAAGGCCCCATTCAAAAGTATTCATGCATCTGCCTCGGAGGCACAATGGCAGCTAGTTTATAAACTGTCTGCCCAGGCGCCCACAGGCTTTAGTGCTTATTGTTTTCGGCCTCTTAATAAACTTTTGGAGGAGTTCATCAACCTGCTTGAATAGCCCGGGCAGAGAGTCTCAGAACACAAAATAACAGAAGGTTCTTTTCTCCCCTCTCCCCTTTTCTCTTCTCTTTCTCTAGGGGCCATTTGGTGGACAATGGAGAGAGTTGGCTGTCAGACATCAGAGGGCTTCTAATCCCAATACAGGGTTTTCAAAAAAGGTATTCAATTAAAACGAATACACTTAAAAAGGAGGAGATTGTTGTAGAAAATCGAATTTTCTGTTTTTCTCCTGACGGAGAGAGACAGAGAAAGAGCAAGACAGTGGATGAAACACGCAGCACAATGCAAATGCCTTTTAAAGGGAAGCCTCACATTATCAAATGATGCATACACATCATATAAAAATATATTATCAGTAAAAACTATACACAAAAAAAATACGCAAGAACCCTGTTTTTATTAATTCTATGATTCTAGGTTTTCTTAGTGTGACACCTGTTACTCAGGCATAACTAATTAACCGACTGCAATAAAAATGTTATATTGGTTTTAAGCCATTAATCCACTGTTATACCTTTCAACTGTGTAAAACACATTCTGAACTTTAAAGACCTTAATAGATGTCTGCTGTAATTAATTTCATACCTAATTAGAACTCACTGTGCTGCAGTCCATATGCGCAAGCCGCCTTGTTTAGCCTGCTGGAAATGAGCGCCATAATTGACATGCGGCTAACTGTGTAAAAAAAAAAGAAGCCCGTGTGAAGGACAAAAAAAAAACAAAAAAATCCGTGAGCGGTTCAATTCAACAACCCCGACGTCAAACCAAATTGCTCATCCCCCACGTCTTCCCCAAAGGCTGTAAAGCCGCATGGACTGCGACCTGGCCGCCGACTGTTTCCCAGTGGTGCACTGCGTTTAAACTCCGCAATTACATCTGACAAGTTCAACGTGTTAGTTTCAGAATAGGAAAAGCTGGTGAAGTTATGATTTCCGAGTCATGGTCACAGGGTACCCTCTTGTCAGCCCCCTCTTCTCATTCCTAACTGAGCGTTTATCAAAAACTGTATAGGGTTCATGTAAAAAAATAAAAAATAACGACAACCATAATAATAAGAATAGGCCTTCATGTTATTAAAACAATAATCAATTACATCATATTTGTTGGTGTGGTTGCTGTTATTAGGCCTATTATTATTCGTACTGGCCTACTGAATAGCCTACAGTAATTTCACGTAGCCTAACTATTTAATCCAAATGTAGCCTATTCATCTTCTTTCTTCAACTGAACATTCTCCATCAAATTAAATGAGGCCAATGCGTTTCCTTGTCATTTCTAGGCCAATGTATTGATGTGCCTAAATAAAGTTAGCCTATAAAAACACGGTTTTTAAAAATGAACCACTTGTTGTTAACATGTTGACTTGATGTTGACTAAACATGTGTGTGTCCAGCCTACTTCGTGAATGTGAAATACAAAAGACATCCCAACGCTAGACTAATAGAAAATACACACAGTCTTGTTGGCTTTATTCAGGGTCACGAAAAGTTCTTATGGTGAAAATTGGCGCCATGGTACACAGGCAGAAATTATGGCAACTTCCTGCACTCGAACACATTAAGTGAGAGGAGGCCTTGAGGGCATTGCTTCCTCTTTAATTTGTCTCGTATGGTTCTGATCTCCCCAAAAAGTCTTCGACCCCCCTTGTCCAGCAAAACGTTATGAAGCATGAAGATTTCGTTCCCACTCGTTCGGGTTTTTGAGCTCCGGTCGTCAGTAGCCTACCGTGTGCAGGTCGCTGTGCTTGCCTGCTGGGCTGGCAGACTGTATCTTATCTGGATAGAGGCATTGTAGCCTATTTCTACAATAATAACTCGAAAACACTCCAAATACAGTAAATTGCAGGGTGCGTGCTGTGGGATGTGGTAAAGCAAGCCTGTCAAAATATTAACAATCAAATAGCTCAACGAGATGATCACATGAACCGTTTTTAGTTATTAATGGAGTGCAAACTGTCTTGATAGATTTGATATAAATTCCAATGTCTAAGAAACAAACATTATCCTGGACTTGTTCCACACGATATAGATCATTGACAGGCTCGAAATCCTTGATGTCGTTCAGTTATGTAATTATTATTATTATTATTATATCCTAATACATGATCTTGTGCATGTATCATTAGAAAAAGGTTCGGGGATTTTAATTAATTATTATCATCTAGCTATAGGCTAGGTTACGGTTCCACTCTCAGTTTTTTGTCTACTATTTTGACGGTGCTCTAAACCAAAATCCCCCCACATGACGAATTTGGGGTCCCTCTAAAGTTCACAGGTCCCCAATCGCTGGTATAATTGCTCACTACCGAAGAGAGAACGAATCGGGACATTCGGTTGCTCGTGTAAATTTCCTTTTATCTCTTTAACATGTCATAGCCTTGCCTGCTTTCCTTTGACGTATGTGTTGTTCATAAATCGTACAGGCTACCAGGGAGGCAGATGCCCTTTCGGAATGGCGTTGCTTACAGGGGGAATGACACACATGCAAAATAGTAAATCTGCAATAAATCCGAAGGGTTTTCATCAACAAGAAAATATGCGAAGGCGTAAATAGTTTTGTCACTTGTCACAAACCAAACATTTAGTAGGCTACTTGGAAAAGGTTAGACACCTTTTCATAATGGCTTTGACACGTTTTTTTTTAACTAGGCTATGTTGAAAGGTTTTCAGTGCCAACGATTTTAAAATAAAATGCATTCAGTAAGTAAGTAAATGCAGTAAGTAAAAATATCGAATTAAATATGCTAGTTTTTTACTCTTGTAAAACTCTGGTTTTGTACTCTTAAATGTATGACCACTTGTGAGGGGTGACAGTTAAAAAGAGATCGACTCTGTCCATCACCAGTATATCTCCACATGCATTAGCCTTATCCTATTCTTTCTAGGCTATATATCGCCTACTTTATATTATATTGCCTATTGCATTAATGCAATTAATTTAGCATTTACACTTAATTTATTTTTGTTTCAATTCATTTAGCATTAAATTGAAAAACAAAACAAAATAATAATAAAGTATTGCATTGCACTTAATAACAACAATAATAAAATAGCCTAATTTGTTAAATAGTAGGCTAGCAGTAGTATTAGTATTATTATTGTTGATATAATAACCATTAATGTTAACATTATTAGTAATAGTAATAAAACATATTGCTTACATTACTATTGATAATGTGTTGCTAGTCTTTTCAGCTCTCTGAGAAATACACAAATGTTAATACCGGAGAGTCTGGAGCGGGATGCGGGGAGAGAGGAGGTTAATCCGAGTTTAATGCAGTGAAGCACAGCGCAGGGTCTGGGCTATGATGGGTATGTTATCTCTGCCCAACATTTGGGTCTCTCTCAATTTCAACCCAGCCCAATGACTGTGAGAAAGTGCAGATGGAGTTGCTCTCAATGCCTCAGGAAAAAATGTTATTAATAGCTAAATAACTTCCCCATACTTTCACTAAATCTCTCTCACACACTATTCCAGATGGATTTGTTTGAAGTGGCCTCTCGCTTCATTCCCCTGTCCTTCTCTTTCAGCGCGGCTTTAGACCCAGAATATAGCTACAGTATTTCCATACACTTGGAAATCGTGAGTGCGCGTGTTTGTTTATGAAGGGGAAAGGTGTGTGTGCGCGCGTGTGTGTGTGTGTGTGTGTGTGGGGAGCATAACATAGGCTACACGTAATTATATTCCTTGATCAACTTCGTGACATTTGTTATGATGTTATAAAGGCCTTGGTCCACCTAACCTTTTATCACAAAATTGAGTGCGTTTTAAATTGAGTGCGTTATTCAATATAGGCTATAGCCTATACATTATCGTTTGAGTAATATTTCTTTATGTTAGAAACAGGCTTTAGCCTAAATCTTGAGCGATGCCAATGGTCATTTAATTGAATATACACATAGTATCCAAGCCTCAAGCCTCGGATTGCCTGGCTCACCTATACACCTCTTCATCGTTCCCTCATTATCCCTTTCCAACGCCAAGAAATCCTATCAGGCTTCTGTTTGATTAGATGGAGAACCTTAGGTAATCCGCCAATTTGTTGAAGTGTCCATCTCCTGTCGCATCCCATCTCTCCTTGCGCACAGGTGACAGTTTGTTGGTTAAACACCGCAGATGGTCCCTAAAGACGATCTCCCTCCCTCTCTCTCTCTCTCTCTCTCTCTCTCTCTCTCTCTCTGTCTGTCTGTCTGTCTGTCTGTCTGTCTGTCTGTCTGTCTGTCTGTCTGTCTGTCTGTCTGTCTCTCTCTCTCTCTCTCTCTCTCTCTCTGTCTCTCTCTCTCGCTCTCTCTCTCTCTCTCTCTCTCTCTCTCTCTCTCTCTCTCTCTCTCTCTCTCTCTCTCTCTCTCTCTCTCTCTCTCTCTCTCTCTCTCTCTCTCTCTCTCTAGCCAGTCTTACGCAAACAAAAGCATCTCCAGGTTTGCGCACACTTGTGACTTTTTGTCGTGGCGCAACCTTGTGTCCCGTTTGTCGCCTAATTAAACTTGGCAGAGCGATTTCTGCGTTTCCTTGTCACTGGGGGCGAATTGAGCAAAGCAGCAGTGACCCGACAATGGATTTTTGTTATCGTCCTTATTGCAAAAGAGCATATGGAATTCCTGACCTTACATCCTATTCTGCGGTTGCTTCACATGGCCTTCAATAAGGATACCACGCAATCTGAGAAAACTGATAAAAACTCCAAACTGGTATCCATAGATGTGACAATATTGCCTTGACGTTCCAATATCGCAAATATAGGCTATTTAGCATACTGGCGTATAATTAAACATGTGTTTGTATGTGTTTAATTACGTCAGATTACCGAGGATGTACCCTATTTTAGGCTATTGTAACCTAAATTAGTAGCCTACACAAAAATACAAAAATAAACAAATAGATAAATACTCATGAAGTCTGAAGAGCAGCATAAGCGAACCAAAAATCTCATGAATTTGCGCCTGGAGCGAGCCACTGTGAGCTCCGTCCTGAGATGAAAGTGAAACTGAAATAAAAGGCTCTACTTAATCTTCTTTAAAGCTCTTATACATAACGTTTGAGCCTCAAACTCAGAGAGTGAGGGCTTGATTGGGGATAAATACATTTCTTACCATGCCCGTAAGCTATTACACCCTCCCTGAACACAGACGCCTATTCAGCAGTCACCGTTTTCATCACTCTAATAAGTATTAACATTATTAGAAATGCCAGCAGCCGCATGGTAAACTGTGGAGGGAACGAATCTTGTTTCAAGAAATTGAAAGCTTATAGCCCATAGCCTACGTATAGCCAACCGAAAACTGAGTGCTCGAACTGCGGTACAGAACATAAGCGGCTCCCTTGACGATAGCCATTGGATAGTAATTGCACCGTTCGCTATATATAATACTAAACAACTGTGTAATAATGTTTCTTATTGCTGGGATTATATACGAATAAGGGACTGTGAGTATTTGTTTGTGTAAACTATGGGCTATTCCCATTTGTTATTGCGTGTTTGCATGCAGCTAAGAAACACAATTCGACCTCTAAATGGACACAAGCCTTTTAGAAAATAGAAAGAACCGTTTTGCACCATCAAATACTCATTCTGCTCCAACAGACTGTTCTATAATAGTACAAAACTATCTAACAGCGGGGTGTACTGAATAATTCATTTCCTTTTATATCTTCCCTTGCCCTTTGTACAAAGTTTTTTTTTCTCTCTCACTCTCTCTCTTTGCGGGACTTTGAATGAGAATGGACAAGCCTATATTCTCCTTTTCGCTGCCGTGCTTTCTAGGACTTGCCTTTGTACCTTGGAATCTTCACTTAAGAAAAGCTTCAATAGAGAAGAGGTTTTGGGACTGAAGTTCATCTTCAAGTTTGAAGGGGCCTGGCAGTGTCTTTTACAGAAAAAAGCTTCTGTGAACTCTTATCTAAACCCTATTCACACATGTTTGATCATCTTAAAGGACAACCTTTGTCTCATTCAGGAAAGGTTTGTCAATTTTTTTTTCTTACCATGTTGTCAACGACATAGAGTGCACTTGACGGTTGTGGTAAAGTGGCACAAAATGATCTTATTGAACACATTAAATTAACTAACGTAGCTTACTCTTAATTTTAAAATAACCTATAGTTGCCTATAACAAAATAACCAGAAACGCGCAGAATAATGTCAGAATAATGTGCATTTTAATATAGGCGTATAATAATATCATTACATATCGATTCCCTTTCATAAAGTGAACCATAGACCACTTGTTTTTTGTGTTTAAATTAAACAAGTAGGCCTATAGTGATTAAACGTCTATTAGTCAAAACACTTGATCCTGGCTAAAGTTTCCCGTCATGCAGACACTGGTCTCCTTTAAATCTGTCGGGCGGTTCGTCTAACTGACATTGATTGTCAAACGGGTCAACTGTCAGCTGTCGTTTAGAGTGGTCGTTAAATGAGAGCGAAAGGAATTTGCTACACAAATTAATTTTCTGGAGCTAAATGCCTTCCGTCAGGGCTCACATAAATAATTGAGTGATTGAGTAACTACTGGCTGCATTTTAAAGCAGGAATAAATGCACCCAAGGCTCTTTAAATTGACCGTGCATGTGTGAGAATTTCCCAAGAGATGGACAAGCAAACATTTAAAACGTTTGATGCCTAATTGAAAACGATAGGCTATAAAATATCCATAAAACACAGCATCTTAGTGTGCCTACATGATAAATAAATAAGTAGCCGTGGTTTATAAAAAATACAAGCTATTTACCATAACATAAATATGCTAAAACAGAAAAAGCAACATGACAATAATGACAAACATAAAATATTGTCATCGTGGGCTATAATTACAATGAAAATAATGTTCATTGTAGAAGCAGGTCTATAATAGCCTACTCATTGCAATAGTATTAGAGCAAATTTCACAATAACAACATCACCTAATGCCGTGTTTATATGTTGTTGACCTACCTTTGTCACCAAGGATGCCATCTATGCTGTGTTTGGTTTTCTTCTCTCCATCCTCATCCTTCTTATCACAATCATCTTCATCATCTTTCTTGCCAAATCGGGCCCTCAACACACGGCTGATGGAGCTCACTGATGATGACAAAGCAGAACTCCAAATTAGTCTATCGAATATTCAAAGTGCGTGAGAAAATTATTTGTATGTCTATTTCCTGTACTTTTGGGCAAGCGTCGAAGAACTATTTAGGAGAGTGCCTGTCCATGTAGAGTCATGGTGTAGGCTACCTGCAAATAATCATCTTGGTAACATAATTATATATTTGGTGCATGTTGTCTCTTTAAATAGAGGGGTTAGTCACTTATAATAAGGAAAGGTTGCTTACCAGATGAAGCCTCACCTGAAGGAACCGTGCTTCTGTCGCACACGCCGTCCTTCAGTAACTTGTCACGGATCTCCCAGCTAAACATTCCCGGGTTCTCTCGCTTGTACTCCTCGATCCGCTTCTCAACGTCGGGTGTTGCTACTTGCTTTTTTGTAGATTGAATACAAAAAAGAAAGGCAGTTCAAAACACCACAATGGTAATTTACTACAAGACATCATATTAGACTACTTTTATTATATTGCTCGTTAGTGTCCATTTTCATAATATTCCTTGGGAATTAACACGTACATTAAAAAGCAGGCCTTTCATTCTTACCACAAACCACAACCCAGTGACAAAATATAGGAGTATGCATGTAGTCAATGGTGGGCCTAAAAAACATCTAGGCTATAGGCCGCATTAGGCTACAGCCTGCGTTTGCAGTGAAACATTCTTCCTTGTCTACTCACCCTGGGCTTGCTGCCTCCTATAGCACCGGGACGAATCGAACCAGTCTCCTGGTACCGACAGAGGATTTTTGAGACACAACCGTGAGAAACTCGCAGCTGTCTCGAGATAACGCAGGGCCGGATGCCGTGGTGGGCCATCTCCACGATCTTGTGTCGAATATGGTTTGGAAGCGGTCTCCCGTTGATGAACACTCCACCGAGCTGGTTCACGCGCCCTTGGCCCAGAGGGGTTGACACTGTTCCATGACAAACAATAAACATCTCAACAATACTTTTATTGTTCGATAGAACACGTGTTGCAGGCCGTAAGCTATAGAACTGATTTGAGTTTCACATGCCTTCCTATGAGAGTTAAGAGGATGCTTGTTAGCTGTTTGCTGTCTTCAATGAAAGGCCACCAGAGTTGTCAAAAACGATACCTTGCTGATATGTATGTGTACAAATAATCTATATACAGCCTACATAATGATATAAACATGTATTTATGTACTTATGATCTGCTAGCCTACTGCATAGCCCTGATTGTCATACAACTCCAGCTCATTCATAATAGGATTGATAAGGCATAAATAACAGCAGGTCAACATTAACGATGACCACCGATGAATCACACAAACAAGTTTCTTCCAAAACTCTTGCATGATGTGCCATGCTAAAAACCTATCACATACACAATATACCCAGACCTGCAGGCCTGCTATTAAGCCGTCCGTTTGCAGATGAAAATCATGCCAAACTCATTCAGCCCGCCTGTCAAGGGAGGAACACAGCACTTCAACTATCCAATTTCGCATTCAAGAGGATCTAAAGTGTGTGGCACTTTCGAACTTGATTATTCCTAGTCATGTTGTACAAATATTGATGTGATCCTTTGAGCCGTCTCTTTGCTGTGTATATTATTTCCATTTGCAGCGCCAGGACACTTCAACAAATCCTGGAGCTTGAGTCATTTGCGAGCTACGTGGTTTTGTGCATTTTCGTGTAAAACACTTGAGCACGAACTTTCTAAAACCAGCAGCAACTGCTTCCATAAACACATGCAAATACAAATGCATCTTTTTTCCGCGCATGTGCTTAGACGTTTGTCTTAGGAGACTTATCATCAGCACAGCTTCATGATTCTGAATTTGGATTAAGAGAGAGGACAATGATTCCTTCTTTTTAACTAAGAAGAAAACATGCAGCTAATTCGTAAAAAAGATATGAATATAATAGTAACCATCTTCAGCAACTAACCAACAGCAACTAAGTAAAGCCACGATGCTTGGGTGCATGTTGTTTTGATTAAAAAAATATTTACAATTATTTTATTTTTTAAAATGTACAGTATGCTACAGACAAAATAACCATTCCCAAAGTGATCGCTTGTTTGCCGGTAAAATTTAGAGGGAAAATAAAGATCAAATTTAGAGGAAAAATAAGGTTCGCATTGCCTACCTTCCAGTGGAAAGCCAGTGCGGGGATAATTCTGGCCTGGCGCGGGGCGCATCATCCGAGGAACCGTTCCTGGTAAAGTAGCCATTCTAGCTACCCAAGAAACGACGAATGGGCTATGTCTGGTGAAACCAAGTTCTCACTCTGACAAAGTCCAGATACACGGATGCAGTTCTGATACAAAATGTCCTCAAAGGCACAAGATGACAAACTACAACCTCGTAGTCCCAGACAGATAAATGTGTCAATATTCAACCCCTCCAGGGGGAAAAGGTGTTGATATTCTTCACTACTTGTCAGCGTAAAATCAGAGCCCTTCGGATAAGGTTTGTGTGTGTGTGTGGGGGAAATGTGCAAGGGGAGGGGGATACACCTTGCACTTAAATGTATAAGTGGGCAAAGGTTTTCTCAGTTATTTGCCGTGATATACTTAGTGGTCAGCTATAGTTTTGATAGCGTCTGCCTGCTGGTTGGAAGTAGTTTAAGTGGCCAACTTTGGCGTACGTTGTGGGAGGAGACACTGGAGCACTGCGATAGGCTCTACTGGCTTTCTTTTATTCATGATGGCGTAGCCACGGACCGTGTCGTCCAATCAGGTAACAGCAGGATGCAAATATCACATTCCACTTTTAATTCAATGTGTCTCGGCTTTCCGTCTATAAGTAAACTGAGAATTGTAAATGAATCGTTTCTAAATGACTTGTTTAATATCAGATATTGGCTTCTATGGAAATACCCATATTTACAGAGCAGCCCAAGTTTGCATTTGTGTGCGTAATTTGGTGATGTGGCCCAGTGAAGGCTATAAAGCCACATATATAGGCTACTTCAAACAAACACACAGTATTTATATCAAAATGCAATTTGAAATGGCCTGGCACTGTGTAACACTTTTTAGAAGCAATAGCTGCTGTTGCCTAATTAGGCTAAAAGTGATCAGATTTAACGGTTAAAACGTCCACTTACGCGCCTGTAGCCCACATTCCAACAGAATGTGAACACGAACAACGATTGAGCGCTCGAGAGAGTGGACTTATACCCATGAAGGTTCCTCACCAAGCTTGATGAAATCCGGCACAGCGGGCTATGACGCCGGACCACACGAATGGGCTGCTTTCATTCGCGTTTCATTCATAGAAAGGGAACATAACTGGACGAAAATGTTGGAGGGGGAGAGTTTCTTAAAATAAAATAAATAACCATGGTATAAACATGAAAATCAAATAGTCCTGACTTGAGTTCACTCAATTTATTAACTAATTCCTGAATAGAGAAACCCACAAAACGAGTGGTTCTTCTAAAGAACCTCATATGCCTTTTCAAACCAGTTCAAATTCACAGGTGCCATAAAATGTTTTAAAATGTCATAATATTTAATCCATGAAATTCCATTGATGTATTAGGCTTCACACTATCTCCCAACAATACTTACGCTACCTGATTTAGTTCTGTTTGGCGGAGTTCATTTAGTTGTGTACAGTGGAATTTAATAGCATACACTGAAATATATATATGTCAGAACTGTTTCTTGGATGTTAACATTTCTAATTGCGTAAAATTGCGTGTCCATAACGTCCGATCATTTTCAATAAAACTTGCAAGCTTGTAGGGTAATTATAAGAATTACAACGAACGACCCGTGATGAAGCCAACAGGTTGTCCAATGGAACACCATTGCCGTCTAGGGTTGATCTTTTGAAGAGAGCAGTAGCTTAAAGGTAATTGTTATGAAATAACATTATAACTATCACACTCTTTAGTAGGCCAAACAGAGGATGCATCGTGAATGGCAGAAGTGCGTGTGTCGACTCGGTGGGCCCGCCGTGCATAGTAAATTGTGTGACAATTGCCGTGTAAAACACTCCTGGTGGAAGGCAATTTCACAAATAATTTTAGTAACAATTAGGGAGTGTGGAGGGGTGAAATGGCGATTTCACATGTAGATGCGCCGGTGGGGAGAACCTGGTACCCAGCCCAATAGCTCTGACCCTCACTCTCCAGCTTTAGTTAGCTTCACATGGGACAGAAAAGCACAAAGAGCCAGCCTCACCCTCCTGGGAAGGCTCACGGAGCACTGGATTAAGTCAAGCATCAATCACGCGAAAACCCACAACAAAGGCGTTTTTCCAGAAAACCTTTTCTTGATAGAAACCTTGCCATGACCTTTTAGACTGTGGTGCAATGGCTATTCCAAAAACAAAACAATAAAAACACTTTTTATTTTTGGTCGGAAAATCGCCTGACAAAACTCCTATTCAAGATCATTGAAATTCTCTATAGTACCCTAATAATAACAATTCTAAGGCCTTGGCTAATATTATGGTTTTGTTATTTACCCGTTTTAATAATTGAAGATATACAAAATTATTTTTTACTATTATTGTTATTATTATTATTATTATCATTATCATTATCATTGTTGCTGTTGTTATTAGGCCTATTAGATGGCCATAAACATAAATTCCCCAAATACCAAATCTGTTTAACCTACGCATAACTTTTATCTAACCTAGTCAAACTTTTATCTTGTTCAGGAATCAAACACGTATTGTTTATTAGCTATTTTTACAAGTAGATGTAGGCTTACGTTTGGAATTCTTCACAGAACAATAAGATAGCCTATTCAACAAGTCACCTTCAAAAACAAAAGTAATAGGCTTATTTGCTATTAAAAAAAAACCTTGCAAGATGTACCACAATTTAATCTTGAAATGTTTTGGGGCTATACCAGAATGCGTTTAATGATTTAGGATAATATTACACTAGATCCAGTGACAATGACATATCGTTTTGAATGTCTAATTTCAAGCTTGACATGCAAGTTTAACACGAAGCATTTATCTAATTTCCTTATTATAAACATTGACCCTGTGACATATTCAAGTATAAAAAACATATTTTAGGCCTGTTAAATCCCGCAACCTGGACTTTCCAATCATTTTAACTCAGGCCATACATCATACTTAGGGAATGTTTTAGAGAGGAATGTTGGGCGCGTCTGGTAAGCTGTAGTCTGCGCAAATGACCGCTAGTAGGCGACTACGGCTTCACCTTGAATATCTCTTGTTAGTTAAAATAACATTAATAGTTGCAAGAATGCTTTCACAGAACAGGCGTAATGTTCGCCGAAACTATAGACGAGCTTGTCGAGACTATATTATATATAAAAAGACTGAGATCTCTGTGACAGTATGAAGTGTGATTGACTTGGTTCCTCCAAGCAACGAAAAAAGCAGCGTTCAAACTGTGAGCTGAGGTTCTCTCTGTATCTATCTGGCGCTTCCCTTTCAACTTCAGAATACAGAACACTTCCCATGTCCTGATATTGTCTACAATCTTATCTTGATCTGGTTTTGCTCTTCAAACACGTAGCTATATAGCCTCTCTGTGACATGCCAATTACTCAAGTTTCTTATTGCTTGTAGGTGTATTTGGCTGTGCTGTTTTTCTGCCGGGCAACTTCATCTATCTCTGCCTACATCACTGGATACACAGTGTGTAGCCATAGCCGTTCAGAGACTAACATAAAACACCTTTAAAGAGCGACATTGCATCTTTGCCTCGAGTTGCCTTCTTAATTAAACAACAGTCAATTTTCTTGCAACTGAAAAAAGACTGTAAAAATGGCGATTACACTGTTTTATAAAACATCAAAGTCTGGTGATGAATAAATATAAAATATCTTTCATTTAAAGAAACCCAGAAGGGATGATGTCTGTTAAACACTCACAAAGTATTTCATTAGTCCAGCAAGCTACCTTTGTAGGCTTGAAAAGCTTGTCAGAGCATGGGCACCTCTGCTAGACCTCTATTATAAAGATAACATGTGACTTCCATCTCTGTAGGGATACAGCCAATTTAATAGAGGGGGGCCAATGTATATATACTGTATATAAAAGAGGGGCCCTGTATCTATTGTGTAGATGATAAAGGGGTCCAGCTCTCTATATGCTGTCAATTAAAAAGGGGCCCTATCTCTTTATAGATTATGACAGTTGACTGATGGGAGAGATAGAGACGTCTCCATCTCTCCCAGACATGTGGGACTCAGACTGGTTTCGATAGTAGCTCCAAGCTGGGCTCTTCAGAGCCTCGGTGTCCCTGTGCCAGGTTGTCCTGTGCCAGACTCAGGGGACTGTCCCTTTTCACTCCCTCATCCCGCTAACCCGCCACAACAACACAAAGCCTAACCAATTACAACAACACAAACCCTAACCAGCCACAACAACACAAACCCTAACCAACCACAACAACACAAAACCTAACCAGCCACAACAGCAGCTCCGGATGCAACACAGTCAGACAGACTGGGCCCAGCCCAGCTGCTAGAATCTTGTTAACTTGCTGAAGCATGTTCACATCTGCTTGGAATTATCTAAATGTGTTTTTGCTTCCTCATGGGAATTATTTTATCAGGATGTGGGGAGAGGGGGAGCGTATGAAATGTGTTGTAAGACGGCAGCAGAGCTGCTTACTTTACTTTGTGATTTCATTAATCAGTAGTTACTGGTCTGAGATACCTATCTTCTAAAGGATGAGATCCAGAGGGGCACACACAGGCTCTGATAGGGTGATGGTATTCAGGTGGTCCATAGTCATGTAATCTGTTAGCATGTGTCACCAGCGGGAATGGAACCTATTTGTCTACATTTACCATCTGACGAAGAGGACACATTCTAAGGGTGTTATGTAAGTGAACAAGTCTTCAACAAGACAATGTTAGTTCCAAGCGTTCTGGAATCATCCTGACTTTGGAACTTTTTCTCACCATTAGATCTGCATTGTTAACTTCTGGGAGAAGATGAGGGAGAGTGGGGGAGTAGAGTGATATCAGCTCAGCAGGCAGTCCCAGCTGGAGCTCAGAGCACAGGTGGGAGCAGGTGTTTGTGTGTGCTTGTGTGCTTGTGTGTGTGTGTGTGTGTGTGTGTGTGGGGGGGGGGGGGGGGTCTTCCATGGTAGGGTGGATGGCTGCCATCTTGCCACACCTCATTATTTCATAAATCCCTCTCTGTGCCATCACAGCAGCTTCCCTGACTGAGAAGTGACTCAAGAGACAAAGGCCACGGTGGCAACAGATGTCCAGGAGAGGGTGTTACTCATCCAGTCTGAGAACACAACACACAAAAAAACAACAACTGTCAAACGAGCACTCCGGACGCAATATGCTAACACCAAAAAAACTAAAAAAACTCTAAAACTAACACCGCTTTTTTTGGTTGAAAATGGCATACATGGGTGTTTTGGTATGTATCTCAACAGGAGCTGGGCAGAATAATGTGGTAGAAAGAATGGCTGCTAAAGCCCTGCCATTGATTTATGTACCATAGAGAAATAGACCTTTCTTCTCCCCCAAACACAGAGTAGAGGTGTAAACAGACATTTACATGCTCTTATCGCCCCACGTCAGGGCTCACCTATCCTCTCCTGTTAAATGCTGCTACGGCCCAATATTGCCCTTTTCATGTTATCTTCCTGTCAAACGCCACAGCGAATTAAACGAACACTCCACTTCAAACACCCCCCCACCAGTGTGCCTGTGCATGTATTTGTTTGTGCATTTGTGATGCCCATGGAAGGTGTATTTCGTAGATCCCCACAAACAACATACATTGCAGCCAGGATGTTTAACTCCCAACCCAATTTGACTGCTTTGGATGATTTCCATCACAAACTCTAGAAAACATCAAGAAAAAATTAGTTTTAGGGGAATGTCGTCATGCCAGTTCCTGTTCAGGGGTTAGGGGACAGAAGGATGCCCCCAGAGGAAGAGAGGTAAAAGATAAGAGCTCTCCTGGGTCGCCTCCTAGAGTACAGAGACGAGGACCTCTCGTGTGTCAGATATCTTGACCTTCAGACAGATTGGGTTTGTTGTGTATAACTGGATTATGTTGATTATACTGAGGAGCCCATCAATTAATAACTTAAAGTCTGCATTAACAGATACTTTGTAAAACTTTTATTAATACAAAATAATGAAGCAAAGATCAGAGCAAGCATGAGATTTCATTTGGAAAGCATGTGAGCCTGCATATTTCAAACAGTATTTCTGTGACTAATTTAAGTGGGAATCATAAAAAACCTATTTGATGAATCTCTCTTGGTTGATATCTGATAATTTTGTCTAAATCCCCTTGAATGTTCATACAAAATACATCCTGAAAGGTTTTGTATTAATTAATGCTTTGTTTAATCAAAAATCAAATCAAACTCAACTTCCCCTAGTGTATACTTTAAGAGGTTAGGAAGTAGCGACAGAGTGTCCCTTTACAGCAACAGGAGAAGAAGAGCACGAGTTTTGTCCGAATAGTCATTTAATGTTTTTGTGTGTCTTTTAATCTAGCATGTGATTAAAAGCAGTAGTCTGGGCTATCATTCTCTGACATGCATACTGAATCCCTCTGTCACCTCACACACTAACCCCATCTGGCCTGCTAGCTAGCTGTGGGTTGATTTGAACAGTGATTAGAAGAAGTAAAGCTATTTTTCCACTGTAGCTACACATTTATGTTTACAGTAATGTATTCATTTAGCAGATGCTTTCTTCAAATGCGACGTACAGGAGGGGATTCAAACCTACATCCTTTCGATCTATCCTGAGCTAATACCTATCCCTAGACATTGATACATCCTGTTTTACTGCTGCTGATGACATACCGGTGAACCCACATTTATGTATTTCATGCTTGACAGGTCAAACCAAATCAAATCAATCTTTATTTGAATAGCCTTTTGCACAGAGGGCTTCCCAAATGCCCGTAGAATTGCACCAAACCAGCCTAAAACCCTCAAAGAGAAAGAATTTAATGAACCAAATGTGGAGGTCAAAGTCTAAATGTGATACACAAATGTTAGCAAAAAAGGACAATTTAGCTGAGTGTTGGTCTGTAAGAATAATCCTTTTACTTATACTCTCTCCTCCAAAACATCCCAGATGAAGGGGTTATTTGGCACAGAAATGTCTAGGCAACCAGCAAGTGTGTGAAAATGTGTTAGCCTACTACTGTTAATTATCTGATTTAGATTGTTCTCACGTTCTTGTCTCATCACAGAGACGTCTGCCATTCTCTCTCTCTCTCTCTCTCTCTCTCTCTCTCTCTCTCTCTCTCTCTCTCTCTCTCTCTCTCTCTCTCTCTCTCTCTCTCTCTGTAATCATGTTAGGTGCTATGTGGTTGTTTGTTGTTGGGGCTGTTTGTTTTTGTTGGTATTGTAGTCATCTTGTTTGTTTATCTGACAGTGACTAGACATGATTCATTTCCCAAAGTATTTATTGTTCTAAGTACAAAAGGTGTTAAATCTTTACAGTTTGATGCTAAAAGGTGACATTTCACAGTGACGCTTTGAAATGTGTGTATGTATTTCAAAAAAGTACGTCATTTCTAAGTAGTGCATCAAGACTTTCTCAAGTCATCTGAGCATCTCTAAATGAGCTGTCACAGGCGATTAAGGCAGGAACAACTCTTCCTGTTGTCTCTGAGAACATGGGGCCCTCACGAGAGACGCAACCACGACTGGAATCAACGTCTGTGTTCACATGGCCGGGCAGAGCAGATTCACCATGTAAGATGCATTCTGCTTGCTCTCCAACTGTGTGAAGCATCTATTCATTTTCTGATTCTTCACAGAAAACTGGTCAGCGTGATGATGACGCTTGGTGTTCAGAATATCCCCTCTCTTTATCTCTCTGTCTTTTATCGATCAGGATGTGGAGGACGAGGCTTTAGGTGTTTGGAGTCGTGATCGGCCTGCATGACCAAGGCTCGGTAGTTATCACTTTGCCACTTTGTTGAACCAAGCATCACATGTAACCGGCCTGCGACATTATCAAAGAGGATTGAGTGTTAAGAAAAAGTTTTGGTTGACTCTTACTTTTGAAATCGAGAAACCAACATCAAGGGCACTACAGTTTTAAACTGATATGGATGTTAAATATAAAAGATGCTCAGTCGGACTGAGATAGGTGGTATTTGGAGGTCAGGGTCAGACGCTGACAGGGAGCATCCCACAAGCCTTGTCGTCTCAGAGACTCTGACCTAGTCGTCTGGACACAACAATGTGGCTCTTGTTCCAGTTGCCCAGGTCTTCACTCCTGCAAATTTCTCCTGTAACCAAAACGTTGATCACGAGAACCTATTGTTTGCTTTAGATGTCATTTACCCAGACCTTGACAATGTGACCTTGTTTGGAGACGAGATACATTCTTCTCTTCAATGAATAATATATAAAATAAATATCAATGGATATTTAACATTAATGAACAAAGTGTCAAAGTTCATCTGCTACATTATCGGAAAGTGGTCCTCCATATATCTAATACAATTAAATCAAAATGTATTTGTATGGCCCTTTTTACAATTGATGTCACAAAGGGCTTTGCAGTTGCCCTCAGATCAGCTCCAATTACTAACCTAAACCCTCAGAGAAAATGAATGGCCGAAGCTCTTGACCTCACCTTATAGAAAATCATGTGTTTGTCACACACACAGAAACACCAGTTCTACAGAACAGAAGTATGAAATCAACATGTTCCAAGCTGGGGGGTTTGGGGGAGGAGAGAGAGAGAGAGGGAGGGGGGGGGGGGGTTAGGATGGGTAACCCTGAGCACATCAGGCCAAACACTGACCCATCTGTCCATGGGATATTCTGAGAAATTGATACTTTTCTTGGCTTTTGCCAACTTTTTACTCAACGTAATCCAAAATCTTGTTTGTGCCCTTATGTGAGGGATACGGTCTATGGTATAGTGTTGTTTATTTAAATATTTAAATACATATATATATGCATATTATACTTATACATATAGTCCCAGAAAGTATTTTCAGTTTAAAATACAATTTTGTACAGTTGTGGGTTCGTAAATTTTCCAGGTTCTTTATGATATCGAAATATTTATTTGTCAGGGAAATTAATTAATTACTCAATAAGTAATTCAATTTCCATTCCTTAAACGCAGAGCACAGTGTAATGTAGTCCAATGGCACCATCTCCTGGACGATTAAGAACCCACATTTAAGAAATACATTGAGGACCCCGGAAGCACATGTGTGGCTATATGCCTGATCAAAAAAACTACCTTGGAGTTAGACTGGGAATCATGTCATCATCGCTATGTTAATCCCATAGTTTACAAATTTGAACACCACCGGTATGTCTTTTTACTTTTCAAACTGTTTGGTTTGATGGATGACGTGTGTGTGCAAGTATAGTAAGCCTGGAATGAATGACACATAGCTTGCTCGCTAAGACGTAGTGTGTGGAGCTCCAGCATCATGAGCGAGCCAAACCGGCTAACCTTGGATCACCTCGGATGCCAGTTGTTAGCCAGTTATCTCTCTTGTGTCATGACTAAGTTATTTTAGACATGAGCTTTAATAACACAATCGGTCTTTGGAATGACCTAAAGCATATTTCATTTGTACAAATATTCGCTATCCAGCTAATTTCCTCTCAGCTACTACTAGTGCCAGGGTTGATTACACCACTGTTTCATAGCAAATCCGTAGCTAATAAAGCACTTTTTACTTTTACTTTTGATTCTGAAGTAAAATTGACGTCAGATCCTTTTAAACGTTTACTCGAGTAATTAAATAGGTACCTATGTACCTACAGTAAGTAGATACATTCAAGTGTTAAGGTGTACTTAATTGTGTAGCCTTTCAGGCACTGGAATATAACTAGATGTTGAATTCATGCTAATGATTTCATTCATTAATGTGAGCCAGAGCTTCACTCTCTTACTGTAAGCTTGATTGGAACACAGACTGTTGTCAACTCGTAAAAACAAATCATCTTTATCTTCTGTGGTATAGGTCAAGCTAACATAACCCGTCGATGTGCCAAACAGGTGCCTTTACGTTCTGATGTGTTGTGCTGAAACCTGTACAGTAAACACACCTGCCAAATGAGGTTGAGGGGCCCGGTTCGCCCCTGGATCCACGGTCCGGGCCTCTACCATGTCCACGGCCCCACAAGGGTCTATGGGGTCCGGAGAACCTACTGCACCCAGCCCCCCCCGGCTCCACGGGACCATGGGGGCAAGGTTGCGGTGGTGCGTGAACAGACCATGGCTGTGCTCCAGAACCTAACGAGCCTGGGGAAGGAGTGGGGCCAGAAGACCATCACCACGGCCTCCGCCACCACCAACTACTGGTGGGGGCGCTACGAGGACTTTGTTGGCCTGAATGAAGTCAAACAGGCTCAGACTCAGGTCACGGAGGTGGGTCACAATGACTGGCAGACTACTGGTGACAGAGTGTTTGTCATGGATAGGATGTGACTTCACTCCAGTGTCCATCTGCTTCCTACTTGCTACTCCACACTTGCTTGTGTGTGCTTTGTGTATTTGCGTGATTTAGCATATTTATGTGGTTTAGCATATGTGTGTTCACATTCATATTTACGCTTGTGCGTGTCTCCAGGCAGAGAAGGAGTTCATGGTGGCCAGAGGGATGGTAAGGGAGGCCCATGGCAGCCTGGACACCCTGCTGGTCAGGCTGAAGGAGGTGAGGGACAGGCTGGACAGAGTCTCCAGGGAGGAGGCCCACTATCTGGAGCTAGCCACCATGGAACACAAGCTGCTGCAGGTAAACCACACAGATCTGGCCACTACTTTACAGAGCTTTTAATGGTATTAAAGAGCTTACTGAAGATACTCTAACAGTGCGTTATGTTATTTGGCATATGTCCTTCTTTAAAACAATACAAATAAGACACTCCAATTTCTGGAAAGTACTGCAGCGAACAGCTTATTACAATGCTAAGTATTATGGATCCTTACTAATGCCAGCCTTAGCTTAAGCCTGCCTTGCACGCAAGCCACTGGCAGGGGTTTATCCACTAACAAATGTTGTGTTACTATATTAACCACACACTAGACCAGCAGTGAGTCTCTTACTGTGGGGCTAAATGAATTCCATAGAAACAGGACCAGATTATGATTTTGTCTGACGGAGAACATTAGAAAAGCACTACCATACAGCAATACCATATTATGACTGTACATATACCTACTGTATCACATGCAGAGTATGTTGGCTGTAACAACCCCTCTCTCTTCTTCACAAAGGAGGAGCGTCGACTGCGAACGGCGTACGAGAACGCAGAGAGCATGGAGCGGGAGAAGTTCAGCCTCTTCTCCGCCGGCGTGCGCGAGAGCCACGAGAAGGAGCGGACGCGCGCCGAGCGCACCAAGAACTGGTCTGTGATTGGCTCGGTGCTGGGGGCTCTGATAGGCGTGATGGGGTCGACGTACGTGAACCGGGTCCGCCTGCAGGAGCTGAAGAGTCTGCTGCTGGAGGCCCAGAAGGGGCCGGTCAGCCTCCAGGAGGCCCTCAGGGTGCAGGCTGGGATGCACCGCAGCCAGCAGGGCGAGCTGAGAGGCCTGATCGACAGCCTGAGGACCACGCTGAGCCAGGACAGGCAGAGGGACGCCCAGAACGTAGACACCAAGCACACCTCGGCCCCTGCTCCAGCCCCGGTACCAGCACCAGTTCCAGCACCAATACCAGTACCAGCCCCAATACCAGTACCAGCCCCAGCCTCACCAGCCTCCCCAAGTGCCTCAGAGCTGGCCCTCAAGGCGCTGGTCCAGGGCAGCCAGAAGAGCCAGACTCTGCTGGAGCAGCTAGGAACTCGGCTGGGGGAGGTCCAGCAGGGCGTCTGCAGGGTGGGGGCAGAGGTGGAGGGAGTCAGGACTCTAGTGGAGAGCCTCCCCCCTGTGGTGGTGATGGAGAAGCAGCCGGTCATCCAGCCCCACGACTCCCAGCTGCTGGTCTGTGACACGGAGAGCGTCATCCAGGGCCTGGGTCTGGTGGAGAAAAGGCTGGAGGCCCAGATCAGCAGGACCTCGCTGTATAACACTGTCCTCACATGCACAGTGTTCGCTCTTACAGTCCCTGTACTGTATGTGATCTTTAGAGGTAGTTAATTAAATGTGTTAATGATCTAGACTGGGTTCAAAAGGTAATGTGAGATTAAGACTAGGTCGGGTTGGGGTCCTTCTTGAATCATGATTTCATATCCTTAACTGATAAACGGTCATTCCTACTCTTAATAGTTTACATTCAGGGAAATTAAACATTGCACTGAAGTGAGATTAAATCTAATAAATGTAAACATGAAACGCTGTTTTGTTTTCTTTGATTGGTTACGTGCGTGGTTTTGTTTAAAGAAGGTTTTTCCATCCGTATGTTAGATGAGTGCAAGGAAAAAAAACGAGCAGCATATGAAGATGATTCGCTGTTCTGGACCTGCCGGAGTGTCACAGGAGTCTGTCGTTAGTTAGTATGCGCATGCCGGCACAAGCCGGGCCGTCAAGTAATCAAATCAATGAACGTTCTCCACCAGTATACACCCTCTTCGGAGGAGCACCAATCACAATGCAGAAGCCTTTTCTCTAACGTTGCATATTAATGACGTTTCGCGCGCTTTGGCATCTTTTCGCGCGAAAAAGTTAGTCCAGACAGGAAACGCCAGACGCGTGGAATCAGCGGACACATTCAGACACATCACTATGGCGGTGAGTCAAAATGTTAAATATATTTACCATTAGAGATATTTTAATTAACGCTCTGGAAATCGGTGCAATGATCAGGATTTATTCAACCTGCAAAGCAGAAAAGTCGTGCATTCCAGGTTAAAACCTTATGTTGATCTCATCTGACTGCAGCCACACAAAGCCCAATGATATCCACACAGTTTACATTTTGTAAAAAAGTTTATATTTCCAGTTGAACTTGCCACACTCCTCACAACACAACGCATAGTGTATTAGCACTGTGTATTATAATCAACCGATCGATGAACTCAACTGTAAATACTGTTGTTGAAAGGTGACGTCGCGGACAAAACAAAAGCGCTCGGTTGCAAGCTGCTGCCGCTACTGTAGCTAGCCAGCATGACTATATTTTGAGCCAGTTAGCTTATATTTTGTGACCACATGTTTTTGAAAAACTGCTTGAACGTTGCATCCTATGTAGCATAGTATGGTGCTCTTTTCCGTCTTATCGTGGTTTGCTTCTAAGCTTCCACGGCTACTGTCTCCAGGATTCATCGGAGTCGTTCCACATGGCCACCAGCCCGACCCGCGGCTCCCGGCGGGGAGACATGACGTCCAGCCCTGGCAGAGATCTGCCACCCTTCGAGGACGAGTCGGAGGGTATCCTGGGTGACACCCTGCCGGATGAGGAGGACGGAGACGGAGAGGAGCTGATCGGAGACGGGATGGAGAGGTGAGGATGAAGTGCCAGTGCGTCCAATAACATAAAGTTGAGGAGTCTGGTTCAAAGCTTCAACAAGTGTCCCTTGTTGAAGGATCACATCCCTGTGGTCTAAACAGCAGTACCTGTTAGTCCAAAAGCGAGTTATGGACCCTCATCTCTGTGTGTAATTAAGGAGCTATGTTTTGGTTTCTAATGCATCATTCTCCCTTTCTGCTCCATCCCTTTTCCCTTGTCTCCTTACTCATCCCTCTCTCCAGGGACTACCGGAACATCCCGGAGCTGGACCAGTACGAGCAGGAGGGGCTGGACCTGGACGAGGACCTATCAGAGCTCTCCCCTGGAGCGCGAGCGGCGGCCGAGGAGGCTATGAGGAGGCGTGACCGCGAGCAGGGGGGCCGTCTGAGGAGGGGCCTACTGTACGGTGAGGAACTCCAGTTAGCTACCGATGGGGAACTACTGACACGTCCCTGGTGTATACCTCTAGAAATCTACTGACACATCCCTGGTTTATACCTCTAGAGAACTACTGACACGTCCCTGGTTTATACATCTAGAGAACTACTGACACATCCCTGGTTTAAACCTCTAGAGAACTACTGACACGTGTCTGGTTTATACCTCTAGAGAACTACTGACACATCCATGGTTTATACCTCTAGAGAACTACTGACACATCCATGGTTTATACCTCTAGAGAACTACTGACAATTCCGTATTATCTACCACTGTCAAGCTATTGACATGGCTGAAATTTCACTTACCCCCCACTGGAAAACAACTGACAAGCTACAACATCCCTACTGAACGGGTAGTGAGGTTTGTTGTTGTTTATCCTCTTCTTTGTTGTTGTTTACTGTTGACAGACAGCGAGGATGAGGATGATGAGCGGCCGGCGGCCAGGCGGCGCCGCTTCGCCGAGCGGGCGGCGGAGGGGACGGGCGAGGGCCTGGAGGACGAGGAGATGATCGAGAGCATCGAGAACCTGGAGGACATGAAGGGCCACTCGGTCAGGGAGTGGGTCTCCATGGCAGCGCCCCGCCTGGAGATCTACCACCGCTTCAAGAACTTCCTGCGCACGTACGTGGACGAGCACGGCCACAACGTCTTCAAGGAGAAGATCAGCGATATGTGCAAAGGTGTGTGTGTGTGAGAGAGAGAACAGAATACATGTGTGAGTGGAGACCAACTTGTGTTTGTCTGTTAGCCTTAGAATAAGAGTCACATAAACAACCACCAGCTCATGAACTCATTTGAACTAACCTGCTCACTCACAAATCTGTTTACTAACCAGCTCACACAGTACTAACTAACTACACTCACAAACTTATGTTAATGAACCTGCTAAATGCCTCCCATCCAGCTGACTAGCTGCCCTGCTAACCCAGCGGTGTGTTGTTCCAGAGAACAAGGAGAGTCTGGTGGTGAACTACGAGGACCTGGCCGCCAGAGAGCACGTCCTGGCCTACTTCCTGCCCGAGGCGCCCACCGAGATGCTGAAGATCTTCGACGAGGCGGCCAAGGAGGTGGTGCTCGCCATGTACCCCAAATACGACCGCATCGCCCACGACATCCACGTCCGGATCTGCAACCTGCCCCTGGTGGAGGAGCTGCGCTCGCTCAGGTACACACACACACACACACACACACACACACAGACAAATAACAAATAGATACACACACACCTATTCACGTGTATATACAAACATGAATATAAACACAACATGCACACCAAACATACTAAACAAACCCCGGCAGTATCATCCTCTCGATCATTCTAACTGTTCTCCTCCTCCTTCTCCCTCTCCTCTCTCTCATCTCTCTCTCCTCCCCTCTCCTCCTCCTCCTCCCTCTCATCTCTCTCTCCTCTCCCCCTCTCCTCCTCCTCCTCCCTCTCATCTCTCTCTGTCTCATCTCTCTCCCCCTCTCCTCCTCCTCCTCCCTCTCATCTCTCTCTCCTCTCCCCCTCTCCTCCTCCTCCTCCCTCTCATCTCTCTCTCTCCTCTCCTCCTCTCCTTCCTCCTCTAGGCAGCTCCACCTGAACCAGCTGATCAGGACCAGCGGGGTGGTGACCAGCGGCACGGGCGTGCTCCCCCAGCTGGGCATGGTCAAGTACAACTGTAACAAGTGTAACTTTGTCCTGGGGCCCTTCTTCCAGTCCCAGAACCAGGAGGTGAAGCCAGGCTCCTGCCCTGAGTGCCAGTCAATGGGGCCGTTCGAGATCAACATGGAGCAGGTGAGAGGAGGGACAGACACACACACACACAGAGACAGGAGCAACGTATGCAGGCGTGCACACACATGAATATCACAAACACACACTATAAGAATAAAGACTCATCAGAGGAACACACATACACAGCAGGAAATGATGATGCATGAACCATGTGACCTTTTCTCCGCCCCCAGACGGTGTACCAGAACTACCAAAGAATCACCATACAGGAGAGCCCCGGCAAAGTGGCAGCTGGCCGCCTCCCACGCTCCAAAGATGCCATCCTATTGGCCGACCTGGTTGACTGTTGCAGACCTGGTGATGAGATTGTGAGCGGAACATCTCTGATTGACTTCACCACTTCAGTCCACGCTGAAAATATTCTACTGTAGAAACGGTTCCTTCATTCTGCTTCCTTTTGAAGGGCACAGGTCACAGCCCTACTTCCTGTCAGCCAACTCTGTACTTCCTGTGTTCCAGGAGCTGACGGGCATCTACACCAACAACTATGACGGTTCTCTGAACATGGCCAACGGCTTCCCGGTGTTTGCCACCGTCATCATGGCCAATCACATCACGCGCAAGGACGACGGGGGGGCGGTGGCCGAGCTGACAGACGAGGACATCAAGGCCATCGTGACGCTCAGCAAGGACGAGCGCATAGGGGAGAGGGTGAGACACACGCATACAAACTGAGGGGGGATATAAACAGATGGCTGAGCGTTTAGAGAGTCTGGCTAATAATCAGAAGGTTGTTGGTTCGATTCCCGGCCAAATGACGTTGTGTCCTTGGGCAAGGCACTTCACCCTACCTGCCTCGGGGGGGAATGTCCCTGTACTTACTGTAAGTCGCTCTGGATAAGAGCGTCTGCTAAATGTAAATGGAACAGACATGCACACTATCACACACATGCAGAAACAGACAGCCAGATACATACTGTGGAGCTGTAATCACTCTCTCTCTCTGTCAGATCTTTGCCAGCATTGGTCCCTCCATCTACGGCCACGAGGACATCAAGAGAGGTCTGGCGTTGGCTCTGTTTGGAGGAGAAGCCAAGAACCCAGGTAGAGCCCTCATGGACACACACTCTGCTGTAGGAGCACTGGCTGAACACTGGGTGGAGCTCTCTCCCTTTCTCTCTCACCATACCTCCCTTTTCCTCCTTTTTACCTCTCTCTCCTACCTTCCTTCCACCCCTCTCTTTCCTACCCCTCTACCTCCATCCCACCTCTCTTTTCTACACATCCCTCTCCACCACTTCCCTCCGACATTTATTTCCGACCTCCCTCTAAACCTCTCTCTTTCCTACCTCCGTCCTCCTCTTGTACCCTACCTCACTCCTACCTCTCCTCTCTCCCCACAGGTGGGAAGCACAAGGTGCGCGGGGACATCAACGTGCTGCTGTGTGGCGACCCCGGCACGGCCAAGTCCCAGTTCCTGAAGTACGTGGAGAAGGTGGCGAGCCGCTCGGTCTTCACCACGGGCCAGGGGGCCTCGGCCGTGGGTCTGACAGCCTACGTCCAGAGACACCCGGTCAGCCGGGAGTGGACCCTGGAGGCCGGGGCGCTGGTGCTGGCCGACCGGGGAGTCTGCCTCATCGACGAGTTTGACAAGGTGGGTGGAGGGGTTGGGGGGGGGGGAGGAAGAAGAGAAGATAGGAGGAGATGGTTGTTTTAATGGACGAGGGGGGTTTGGGTCCCCTGACAACTGTGTGTGTGTTGGAACTACCTCTGTGTAGCCTAACCCTACTGTGTGTGTGT
This sequence comes from Hypomesus transpacificus, assembly GCF_021917145.1. Lineage (NCBI taxonomy): Eukaryota > Metazoa > Chordata > Actinopteri > Osmeriformes > Osmeridae > Hypomesus > Hypomesus transpacificus. The sequence goes on along the minus strand of NC_061068.1, from coordinate 11,996,496 downwards.
GTGTTCCAGATGAACGACCAGGACAGGACCAGCATCCACGAGGCCATGGAGCAGCAGAGCATCTCTATCTCCAAGGCCGGCATCGTCACCTCCCTGCAGGCTCGCTGCACCATCATCGCCGCCTCCAACCCCATAGGTAACCCCCGAGGGAGTGGGGGGGGGGGGGGGGGGGGGAGAGGGAAAACAAAGTCTGAATGTTTTGTTTAATCTGTGTATTTGCTGCCATTGTTCACGTGTGTGTGTGTGTGTGTCCAGGTGGTCGGTACGACCCGTCTCTGACCTTCTCTGAGAACGTGGACCTGACCGAGCCCATCGTGTCTCGTTTTGACATCCTGTGCATTGTCAGGGATACCGTAGACCCGGTGCAGGTAAAAACGGCTTTCATTTGTCTGATATTCAATCTACTTTCATTTCTGTTATTTTCAACCTACTTTCATTTCTCAGCCTATCTTCTCACAAATACACTTATAAATCTATATCCAGAACCATTAAACGTTGACATTTACATTTGAGTCATTTAGCAAATAACCACATATGAGCTACCAGGCATAACACAACGACAACACAGTCGTACACTGCAGTAAAACGTCACATCTTGAAGTTTCCATCATTGCTCTGTATTCCCCCTCCATCAGGATGAGATGCTGGCTCGCTTCGTGGTAGGCAGCCACATCAAGCACCACCCCAGCAACAGGGACGGGGGCATGGCGGGGCTGGAGGAGGTGGTGCTGCCCAACACGTCTGACGCGCCGCCCATCCCCCAGGACCTGCTCAAGAAGTACATAATGTACTCCAAGGAGCGCGTGCGGCCCAAACTCAACCAGATGGACCAGGACAAGGTGGCGCGCATCTACTCCGACCTCCGCAAGGAGTCCATGGTACGGGCCTCGGCCTACGAGCCTTAACCTGGAGGGTCTGTTCCTCTCACTCTGAGCTCCGTTGAGAGGAGGTGGTGTGGTCTGGCGGTGTATCCCTGCCCTCAATGTTCTATTACCAGCTGTGCAGGGAGTCTGGGTTTCAAACCGCTTAAGCCTTCCCTGAATTGTTTGCTTTGACTTCTCTGGAAACCCTGACCCCTGAGTGTGTGTGTGTTTGTCGTCCAGGCAACAGGCAGCATCCCCATCACGGTGCGCCACATCGAGTCGATGATCCGCATGGCGGAGGCCCACGCCAGGATGCATCTGAGGGACTACGTCCTGGAGGACGACGTCAACATGGCCATCAGGGTGATGCTGGAGAGCTTCATAGACACGCAGAAGTTCAGCGTCATGAGGAGCATGAGAAAGGTAGGGGGGTGGTGGGGCAGAAGTGAGGGGGGGGGTATGAACAAGGAGGGTGCTACCGAGACAGTTACGAGACAAGGTCTACACTATATTTCCAACCATCCTGACTCCTCCCCCCCACACCCTTCTCCCAGACGTTCGCCCGCTACCTGGCCTTCCGTCGTGACAACAACGAGCTGCTGCTCTTCATCCTGAAGCAGCTGGTGGCCGAGCAGGTGACCTATCAGAGGAACCGCTACGGCGCCCAGCAAGACACCATCGAGATCCCCGAGAAAGACCTGGTGGACAAGGTAGCACACACACACAGATGTACAGACACAGGCTGTATTATTCATGGACATCCTAAACTGACAGTGCCCCTCCTCCCTCTCCCTCCCCCAGGCCAGACAGATCAACATCCACACCCTGTCGGCCTTTTACGACAGCGAGGTCTTTCAAACCAACAAGTTCTCCCTGGACTCCAAGAAGAAACTGATCGTCCAGCAGTTCTAACCTCTCTGTCCTCGTCTCTCACACACAGAACCACAGCTTCTGGAGCACGCAGGCCCGATCTGGGCAGTGTGGGCGCTGCGTTCTACCTTGTTGTGTGTTCGGTGTTCGACCAGGTCACATGATCAGCGTCATTTGTTCTGCTGTGTCGCATCCCTATGGTCAGGGATAGGTGGATGTCCAGGCCAGCCTCTGTAAATACCTGTATATGTCTGTCCCTCTGGTGGAATCATAGACTCTGTGTCACAGGGAATAACCTGTCTAGTTTTGGGGGGACTAATTGTTTCCATTCCATTAGACTAAGAATGTTTCTTGTTCCATCTTTTGTGCTCCAACGTCTTGGAATTTGCATACACACAAACACACTTTGTGTCATTTGATGAAATCAAGTGTTTGTGACCCATGAAGTTCACTTATGTTTTCCATGTAAAACAAAGATAAAATGTGTTAACTTTGACCTGTAGTATGTTGGATTCTGACATTGTTTTTCGTAAATGAAATAAAAAGTGAATCTCCTGTCTGCTAAGGAATTTGTTCCACTTGATCCATTTGTCCCTTTATTCATACCTGCTACCTCTTTGACACTGAACCATATCAAACATAGAGACTACTTAACGCACAGAATCATATTGCACATAGTCGAGTCTCTAGGGAGACCTGGTACAACTTATTTTGTAGTCATTTATGTCTTCAACCAAAAAAAAAACAGACCTGCAAATACGTAATGGATGCCGATACCTTGCAGAAACAACATGGAGATTAAACGACTGAGTTTAGGACCCTGACTCTTCCGTCCATTGCAGCGTATTCTACTGCGCATCCACAGGCATCTGTCCAACTTTAAAGATCAGCACCAAGAATGTTCTGAGGCCCCTAGTGACGCATACTTTGGCTGGCTATTGGTATTGCCTTAGCCCGGTAACTCATTGAAAACTAGTTATTCCGGGGGTCCACGCAAACAGTCTCAGACTTCCTCTTATCAGTCAGAGGGGTTTGTCACGGACCCGCCAGCATCTGTCTGTGACAACGGGTTTGCCCTGCAACTCGATGCAACGGAGCGTTGCGCGGGGATGCAGATAATCATCAGCCGGTGCATCCAAGTTCAGACGCTGATCACACCTCGCGCTCTTTACCGAACGGACAACATGCGATGACTCTTCTTCTTACCCAACTTAGCAGCGATACGTTTTAGTGTGACAATTCACATCTGAACTGAGACGATGCTCGCAGCCGCTATGCCGGGCCTATGTCGCCTGCTGATAGGTGAGATTTTTGTTTTAATAATTCGTATCTCTTATTATTATTACCGTGTATCGCATCGCACCACAATGGGCCGCCCCGCAAAAGCGGAATGTTGAAGCGTTGTTGGACCTAAGGTAACCAAATCAGTGGAAACATTGGCATCACGTAGTCAACATAAATTGTTGGCTGCGGTAAAACAGCTCAGCTAGACGAAATCACTCGTATTAGCTTATTAAAAAAAAACTAAACGTCAGGGAACAAGCATAATGGGCATTTTACATTATGTTTATTGCCTTTTGGGACAGGGAAATTAATAGATAAAATACGCATGCAATGGGCAAAGTCTAAATCCAACTATGCATCAAACTATCGGAAGGCTATTTGTAATTACCATAACCCTGCAAAGCCCATAACTTTTCATTGTGGCCTATTAAAAATGGCCAATCACATCCCGTTTATTATAACATGTGCATAATTGGAATCTGATAGCATCCCGAGCTTGGATTTGTGTTGCTGAGCTATAATAGCCAGTGTTGTGTATGTATGCTTTGTATATCCTCCTTATGTCATGGTTACCTAGTTGTCTAACAGCTGAGATGCTACTAGCATCTTAGCATCTGGGGATCTGTGGTGGTCAACGTCACACATGGAGCCAATTAAAACAGCCATGGGGCTAGTAAGGGGGGCAGGCCAGGGATTTGGGGGAGGGTATAAGCTGATTCTCTGAGACAATAGAGGTGACTTGAATCTTTAACTACCCCATTCTGTCCACCATTCCGCTGTTATTCTCTGTCTCCTTGGCACATTTTTGTCCTCTTCCTCGACCTCCATCCTCCCTCTTTCCCCAGTCCTTATTCCTGTCCTCCTCTCGTTCCTCTCCACCTTCCTGTACACTCTGTCTTTCTCCTGTTCCTCCTTCTACCTCTGCGTATCTTCCATCTCCCAGCTTGACTGCTCCTCTCTCTCCCAACCCTTTCGCCTCATTCAGCTTTACAGCTATCTCTCTCACCTCTCTCACCTCTCTCACCCTACTCCTTGCTCTCTCTCCCCTCCTCAATGCTCTCTCCCACCTCTCTATCCTCCTCCTTCCTACTCTCCTCCTCTCTCACCTACTCCTCCCGCTTTCTTCCCCACTCTCCTCCTTTTTCCTGTCCTCCTCATCCTCTCTCTCTCTCTTGTTCCCTGCTCTTTTCCATCTCTCTCTCCTCCTCCCTGCTTTCCTCCTCCGCTCTCTCCTCTCTCCCAGGTCTCAGTGATCAAGTAGCACTGCAGGTGAGATATATAAGTCTGTGTGTCCACTTTTATTGGCTGGCTGCTTGCCTGGCCAGGCTGGCCCAGTACTGCACAGTCAGCCTGCTAGATAGCTGCTCCCCAGAGATGAAACTATACTCAGGGAGGAGAGGAGGAAAGGAGGAGGTGAGGGGGTGAGCTATGAGAGCTGGGTTTGTGTAAGGCTTAATAGTGAAGGATGAGAGAGCTGGGCTGGGCTTGGCGTTAATAGGTTGAGAACAGGTTTGAGGGAGTACTATTTGGCCTCTGTTGGTCTGGGCCCCTGTGGCAAAGCTGAGCAGATTTGTGACACTTCTCTGTGCCATGTGGATGGGTCTGATGATCAAGTAGTGTGTGACCCGGTGGTGTTATGGAGCTAGCTGGCCTGGTTTGGCAGGCTGGGGAGACTCTGAGTGAGGTGACAGGGTGTGCGAGGATGGTAAGCTGGTTGGAGCCATCTGTGAAGAGATTCGGAGACACACTAGGCAACCAGGATCCTTAACAAAGAGATCTGCTGTCAGTCTCTGATGTGCTTAGCCGACACATGCCCATCTGTCTCTGCTCTCTGCTCTCTCTCTCTCTCTCTCTCTCTCTCTCTCTCTCTCTCTCTCTCTCTCTCTCTCTCTCTCTCTCTCTCTCTGTTTTCTCTCTCTCACACACACTCAGTCACGCACACAACCCCCCCACCCTCCCTCCCACACACACACACACACATACAAACCCCCGCATTCAACCTATCACAGATCTGATTCTGTCACTGTCTGTATGTGTGTGTGTGTTTGTGTATGTGTGTGTGTGTTTGCATGTCTGTTCTCAGGTTCCGTTGTCCTGTTACTGGCGTCTGGGATCAGCATGGCTGACGGGCTGGTTTTGATGACGTCCACCACCTCCAGCCCTCCCCCCTCGGCCTCCTCCACCTCTCTCCCATCCACCCACTCCTCCCCCTCCAGCCCTCCCCCCTTCTTTCTCTTCAGCCCTCGTCCAACCTCTCACTCAAGCCCTCCGCCCTCATCCCAGGATGTAGACGGCACTGAGTCACCCACGGTTCAGGACACAGACCGATCCCAACCATCCCAAGATGTAGACCTTTCCCTTGGGGTTCAGGATGTGAACCATACCCAGGCCTCCCTGGACAAGAACGTAGACAATGCCGAGGACGAGAACGTCCAAGACATAGATGGTACCCATCCCCCTTTGGTCCAAGACATAGACGGTACCCATCCCCCCTTGGTCCAAGACATAGACGGTACCCATCCTCCCTTGGTCCAGGACATAGACGGTACCCATCCCCCTTTGGTCCAAGACATAGACGGTACCCATCCCCCCTTGGTCATGGACATAGACAGAAGTCAGTTGTCCCAGTTCCAGGATGTAGTCCATACCTCTGTGGAACAGGAGCTGACCCTGGATGTGTTGCAGCACAGAGATGAGGATGAGAGGATGGAGGAGGAGAGGAGGGAGGAAAGGAGGGAGGAGCAGTGGAGGGAGGAGGAGGAGAGGAGGGAGGAGGAGAGGAGGGAGGAGGAGGAGAGGAGGGAGGAGGAGAGGAGGGAGGAGGAGAAGCGGAGGATGCAGAGAGAAAAGGAGGAGGAGAGGGCGAGATTCCTCCTCAGTCACCCGGACTCGTACGTGGTGAAGAGAGAGATGGAGCAGGGCCTGGACGGGATGGACAGCTCTCAGGAGGCCTCGGGCTTCTTCACGGAGGACAGTGAGGACAAGCGTCTGTCGTCAACCAGACTGTGGGAGGAGACAGCCGAGGGGAACGACACACGGCCAGGATCAGAGGCCCCGGTTGGTGGGTAGATGACACACACAGAGACACACTGTTATAGGACTTTTCCTTCTTAGTTCTCTCCTCACTGCCGGTCAACTTCAAACTAATAAGTGTTTGTGTCTGTCAAGCAGAGTACCACCCTCACTTACTCCAGACCTCCACACCAGACTTCCAGGAGGCCAGACAGCCCAACCTCACCTCTCTGCTTCCTGAGCTGGATCCTGGCCTGGAGGCCGGGCTGGAGGCTGGCCTGGAGGCCCTGGAGAGGGAGCTGTGGGAGCGGGAGGAGGGCCAGGCCAGTGGCCTGCCCGTGGTGCCTCATCCTAGGGATGACCTCTCCACCACCACCCCTCCAACCACCTCTGCTGCAGTAGCTGGCTTGCCGAGTTCAACCCCCTCTGATCTCACTGGCCTGTGGCTGCTCCAGGGGCGGGATGAGGAGGAAGAGGAGGAGCAGGCAGAGAAGGAGGAGCAGAACGAGGAGGAGAGGAGGCCGGATCTAATATACCTGGACCCTGTCCTTACCCAGAATCCTACTGTGCCTGAGGTTGGAGCCCCGCCCAGCAGAGAGCCTCTTCAGCCCGGCCACGCTCGCACACACGGATTGGTTGGCGAAGAGGAGGAAGGGGAGGAGTCGGAGGAGGAGGCCGACAGGAGACGGAGTGACTGGGAGAAGGCAGGAGGCCACACCCCCCTGACCACAGTCCCCTCCTCCTCTCTGGCAGCAACCGTGGGCTTCAACCAGGTGTCCTGGGATAGGCTGGATGAAGCCACGCCCCCTCGGGGTGGCAGTTCTGAGGTCAGAGGCAGAACCACAGAGCTGCTCTCGGAGGCGGGGCTGATAGACACAGAGGGGGAGGAGCAGCAGGTAGCTAGGAGACAGAGACTGTCCTGTCACTCTATAACTGAGCTTTAGCCATTTCTTCAAAATACAAGACTGTGACAATACAAAAATACATGCCACAATACTGTTAAACAGTATAACCTAACACCACTGTAATTCAGAGATCCCATAGCACTACAATACTGTGACATAACACTCTCTAACACTAGACCATTGTAATTGTAGGATACTCTAACACTAAAAGACAATTAATACTGCTAATATACTGTAATTCTAGAATTCAGTAATAGTAGGACTGAATGTGCTGGCACTTTAGAACAAGACTGGGATCTCCTGTGTCAGTCCCAGGCAGGCTCCGTCCAACTCAAGCTTGTAGCTGAGGGATGTGCTGCTGGCTATCTTGATATGACAGTGTTTGTTTTCTTTCTCACCGTCCATCTTGCTACTCCATCTCCTCCTCTCCTCTGTTCCTCCTCCTCTCCAGGTGGTGTGTGTGGACTGGAGCGAGCTAGCTGGGCGGGGCTACGTCATCCTCAACACCACTGAGAACCTGGACTGTGTAAGTCTCTCCTCGCGTCTCCTTTCATTTCTTCTCCTTCCCACTACTCTCCTCTCTTCGCTTCTCCTTTCATTTCTTCTCCTCTCTTCTCCCACCAATTATGTCTCTATGGCAACAGTACGAAACCCGATTCGAATCTATTTGACTCTTTTGGTTGTCACAGCAACGACTGCTTATTGACTTGACTGAGTTTTTCTTCGATGTGCTCGTTCCTCTGTGGGTGTGCGTGTCTGTCTTTGTGCGTGTTGCTATGTGTGTGTGTTTATGTGTGTGTGCATGCTGTGTGTGTTGTTGCATGTTGCTGTATGTGTGTGTGTGTGTGTGTATCTGCGTATGTGCGTGCTCATGCGTGTGTGTGTGTGTCAGGATGAGTTCCGTGAGGAGAGTGGGCCCAGGCTGCTGGAGCTGGTGGAAACAGTGTTCTCCAGGAGGATGAACAGCCCCCAGGGCTCCTGGCAGGTCTCCCTCAGCAAGACCCCCAGACATGACCACCAGCTGCTCATGACCCTGGCCACCCAACACGGTACACACACACGCGCGCACGCATTAACACATACAGGCACACACATGCATTAACGCACCCACGCACATCCGCCACTGTCAGTCGTTGTGGCGGTGGCCTGTTGAGTGTGGCCTGTCTGTGCAGGTGTGATCGCCACCAAGGATGTGCTGTCTATGCTGGGAGAGATCAGGAAAGGGCTGCTTGAGGTGAGACACCGTGCTTCTAGGAGCTGCTCCTCTCACATGCTTAGACTGTCTGTCCTACTGAGACTTTTCTTGCTCGTGTGTGTGTGTGCGGGTGTGTGTGTGTTCTAGGTTGGCATCCAGAACTACTCTGCTGCCAGTACGTGCCACTCCCGGCCCAGCCAGACGCGGTCGGACTACGGCAAGCTGTTCGTGGTTCTGGTCATCATCGGGTCGGTGTGCATGGTCATCATCACCACCGGACTCATCTACATCTGCTGGCAGAGGCAGCTGCCCAAGACCAAGACCATGGTGGGTCAGAACCAGGCCAGGAGAGTCAGACAGACATAGACAGACAGACAGGCAGACAGGCAGAGAGACAGAGAGACAGACAGAGAGACAGACAGACAGCTCATATCCTATGAACTGTGAACGCATTTCATTTTTGCGCACACGTGTAGCCACAACCCTGTACATAAATAGTCTATCAGGTCTGATGATCCCAGTCTTAGTTTCAGTTGTAATCCCAGTCCTAATCTAATCTAACCCTACATCCTGGTTTTCTGCACCCAAGTCCCGAGGCGAGGAGCTACACTTTGTGGAGAACGGCTGCCATGACAACCCCACCCTGGACGTGATGAACGACAGCCAACCAGAGATGCAGGAGAAGAAGCCCAGCACCAATGGGATGGCAGGTGGAGGGGCGGGAGGCGGGGAGGAGAGTAACCGCTGGCAGGTGTTGGTCAACCAGTCGGAGAGAGAAGCGGAAGAGGATGACATGGAGGAAGATACCCATCTCTGAAGGAGGAGAAGAACAGAGGAAGGGAGAGAGGGAGCGGGAGAAAAGAGAGAGAGAGAGAAAAAAGGAGAAAGAGGGAAGACTTTGCCAACAGAGAGAAAAAGAAGAGAGAATGAGGGACAGAATTGTGGTGGGGTCGACTGTCTGCTGTCGGCTCATTCATGTTAGGTCAGTTGCATCCTGGGTGGCGTCCAGCTACGTAGATGTTTCATGACTCGGCAGGACGCGTGCCTGTCTGAGTCAGCATGGCTGCACCGCCGCAGGGCCAACAAGCACGTGAGCCCATAGGAGCAGAGAGGGGAGGCACGATGATGTGCTCATTCAGAGCAGCTTCAAGGCTGCCTTTCTCTCTCTTCCTCTTTCTCTCTCCCTCTTTCTCCCTCTTTCTCCCTCTCTCCTACTTTTTCTTTACCCATCTCTCTCTCTCCCTCGTTGTTGGCTCGGCCAGGTCTCTGCAGAGTCGAATGCTGTGTGTTCATAACGCTCTTCTTTTTGGCTTGGTCAGGATAGTTTGACCCAGCTGTTCCAACACTATAGACACCTTTACACATTCTCTGCCTCCTCGCTCTATGCTTGGTGAGACAAGTGTCATACGATACTGCTAAGACCCCCAACAGGGTCTCTGTGATTGGCTTGTCACAGACCAGAGTTAAAGTTCTGATTGGTTTGCTGAATCAAAGCTTCTCAAACTCCTTTGTTATATAAGAAAAAACAAGGGAAACCAAATGGCTCATGGTTACTTGAAAGTGTTTTGGCCAACACGGCAAATATTTGTTTTAAGATGTGCCGTACAGCCCTTGTGTCTCCAAGCATACATGGGCCAGGATGCCGGGTTGTGAGTGGAAACAGTCCCTCCATGTCAGGCTGCCCTGCAGGGTGAGGACAGAGGACCCTCACAGCTGGGTGCCCACACGTGGCCTGTATATATGAATGTAGTCCTGCTGCTTCTACGGTCTGTGGGCCCGAGGACAAAACAACACTGTAGCAATGTTTATGTGAACATATATATCTACGTTTAGAATATATGAGAAATGCTTTGCCTGGCGTTACTGTTTTCATGTAATATAAAGCTATGAAACGGTGTGTACACAGACACAAGGGGGCGCCTTCCCAACTCCTAACACTAGGGGGCAGTATTAACAAGCATGCTATTGTCACCATTGCCTGCAATGTGTCTTGGACCAAGCTTGGCTATAGTTATTACTGTTTGAAATGAGTTTTATTTTAAGGTTATACTGCTGTGTGAGGTATCAACATTATTCAAGGAGTAGTCTTGTGAATCGTTTTCTTGGAAAAATACGGAGATATTGTAATCTTCTGTTTGCTGTATGCTGATACACCTTGACAAGCCCATAGTCACAGGGGTGTCCTCTATACAAACTTTGAAGCTTGACAGATCCGGGTTCCGAGGTGACGTCAAAGCAGTCATTCTGAACGTGCTTTTACTGCAGTCTCACATGCAGACCTGTGCTAGAGGGCATCTTACTAGGGCTCCAAGGAGAGTGCAGGATATCTGTAGTCTTGTCCAAGCTTCAGTTCTGATCTCCATCTGGAAATGTGTCATTGTCTCATCCTGTCACAGGGAAATTAATGTGTCTTGCTGTAAAACCTCTCCATACGTCTTCTTATAAATAGGATGTTTTATTGTAATTTATGTTTCCATTTATACATGAGGTTTGTCCTTTCATGTTTGTATTCTTTATCTATTCATCTGCCTTTACTGTTTTCTATGTAACCGTGAGATACTGCAAATAAAGTTTGGAGTTACATCTGAGGAAATATCGATTTGTGTTCACATCCGCACTCTCCAACCTCGCTCCTAGACATTTAGGTTTTCACTCCGACAGTAATATAGCACTCCTGATTCTAATACTTAGCTAGTTAATGTGTTGAATCAGGTTAGTAACAACTGGGGTTGCAGCAAAAAAAACCTAGTTGGAGAGCCCTAATATACTCTGCCACAAGAAACATGCTGCTGTGATGAATGTCACAACAGCACCCTCTAGTGTCATTCACAAACTACTGTTTCCCTGACCATTTCCACAGTGTGCAGTAGGACTTGAAGCAGTTGAAGTTATGGAAATATCTAGCGTCTGAACCCATACATAGACATAGAGACACAGGACAACAATCCAGGTTCAACAGAGGGTCAAGTCTGTGGGTATGGTTGTTAACTTTATTGCCAATACACTGGTCAGATGGCTTAGCAAATGATTAACATCCTATTCGTTCTGTTTGGAAAACATAACGTGTGATCTGTGTCTCAGACATACAAGCTGGGACAACCTGCTATCACACACAACCAACCCTCACCCACCGACAGCCTAAACCACAGAATGAAGGAAATACTGACACTTTGAAGTGGAATGAACATGGATTAAACACTGCTTCTGTAACCAATGCCATAATACTTCAATTTGGACAATTACAATCATCCTTGAGACACAGAGATTTACAAGTACTACAGATCTAAAAAGGAATTACATTCAAGAATTCCAATCGTTTTCCAAAAGAAAATCGCAAAACTTGCAATAAACAAAGTTTCCCAAAGACACATCGTTTCAACACTACAATCTTCATGGAATTGTCCTTTCAGAAGGACCAGACACGACCTAGGGAAACCGTCCCCAACACTTCCTCTTCATTCATCAGTTCATTTCTAAAGGTTCACTAAAGGTTGACGATGACTGTGACTGCGTTACGTCTAGTGATGAGCTGTGTGTCGGGTCTAGTCAAAGTAATAGTTCTGCATGAAGACACTTTGGACTCCTCTGAAGACAGGGGAGTAGTTGTAGATGAGAGCTCTCTCCTCCTCCATGAGGCTGAGGAACTGGTGCTGGCTCTTCATGGCTGGACACCGCGAGGAGAGGAGGAGAACGGAGAAGGGTGGAGAAGAAGAGGTTCAGGGTGAGAGGAAAAAGATCGATTAATAAAAACATTCAATAAGGAATTGGAGGGTAAGTTTATTAGTTCAAAGCCAAAGACAGACAGGTTGACCTGTGGCTGACCGAACACGCTAACCCCACAGACTGACCGAACAGGCTGACTCCACAGACAGACTGAACAGGCTAACCCCACAGACTGACCGAACACGCTAACCCCACAGACTGAGCGAACAGGCTGACCCCACAGACTGACTGAACAGGCTGACCCCGCAGGTTGACCCCGCAGGTTGACCCCACAGGTTGCTCAGTGCTCACCCTCTGACACAAAAAAGCTGGCGGTGTAGAAGGAGGCCGAGACTGCGGAGGATGTGTGGACCATGCCTGCTTTCTGGATCCACTCAAACGGAGCCTTCTCTGGGTGCCACTGGACCGCGTAGAACGGGTACCTGTGGGCTGGGGGTCAGAGGGGATGGGCAGGTGGGCTCGCCTTAGTTAGGGTAGATAGTCTAGTTTAAAAGGGACTTTAAACTAGTCGTCTAGTCTAGATGGGAAGAGGGCAGTGCAGAACTGGTACCGGTTCTACAGTGTGTCACTGCCAAACACACACACACACACACACCCACATACCCTACTCACACACACAAGCAGATACCCCATGCCCTCTGTGCCCCCCTCCCTCCTACCCTCCATGGTGGAGATGAAATCCTTCTTGCCGTCGTTGTTGGTGGACAGGATCCTGTAAAAGCGTTTCAACTTGGCGTTCCTGCTGTAGTTCTGCCGATTGCATTAGAGCAGGATCACATTAGACTGATTAGAGTGGATCGTATTCGACTACATTCGATTAGACCAGCGTGCTTCCCAGGGACAGAGGCTGGTTGTGTATGAGGGAGAAACTTTGAACTTTTCTCTAAACTTCAACACTCGGCGCGTGTTAATGTGGAAAGACCTTCTGTGTACCTGCAGGGAGAGGCTCCAGCTGTGGAAGTTGGAGGTGATGTTCTCAGACGCCAGGGCCTGCAGCAGCTCTCTGGGGAAGGTCCTGAACAGACGACTGCTCTGGGCTCCTGGGGACAAGGCAGGCGGGCAGACAGACAGGGCAGGAGGGGTGAGACGGGTGGGTATAGACAGAGGGGGGGGAGGAGAGGTGGAGGAAGGAGGGTCCTTGGCGAGAGGGTGAGGGCCACAGCCTTGGTGTCTGTGGGGGTGAGGAGAGGGGATGAGAGGGTGAGGGTACCTGGTGTGAGGGTGAGGGGCAGGGCCACAGCCTTGGTGTCGGTGAGGGTGAGGAGGTTCTTGTTGCTGGCCAAGACTGTCATCTGCTGAAAGCCCTGGCAGGTGCCCCAGATAGGGAAGTAGTCCCCTGCATCGTTGGCCTGATGATCAGCAACAACATCGACAAACAAATCAGAGGAATACAGTCAAATACAGAATTTCTAATGCCATTTCAAATCACTTTTAGTTGTGTCAGTCTAGTGGAAATGCATTCAGAACAGAAGCTACAGAGATACCTTTTCAGAAGATGAGGAATCCATTGATGTGAGACTTGGTTACAAACAGTTACCTTGATAGCCAGGTCGTACAGGATCTTGGACACGCGGCTGAACTGGGAAGTCTGAAGGTCCACATCTCCTCCTGGCAACAGCACACTGCACACACACACACACACAACCGATCAATAAATACAAAAAAACAACAACTTCATACTCAAAAATCCTTGATACTCACCCATTAATGGAGTTGAATATCTTCACATATTCTCCTTCTGTTTGATTAATTCTGTAAGAACAGAGACAACAGTTGTTCAGGCAAGCAAAGAGTGGGGTGCTACTGTTAGACTACTGAAACGTCACCACCAATAAGTTGCGTCAGGGCAGGTGTCATGTTAGCATATGCTTTTTTTTGTCCCCACTCCCCATCAGTGTTAAGACCTTGGTGTGTAGGCTAGTGAACAGAGGTTTGGGAGTAAGTTACATAGCATAGGGTGAAGCGTGGTTAGAGTTCCTCTCAGAGCATGTAACCACACAGTACACACAGAAAGTGGAATGGTAGCTACACATTTTTCCATTGCAGAGAAAACTTGATCTCAACATCATCCTCAGCGTCAAACTCAAGTGAACCTACATCATCATCATCATCAGGTAACATACATATTCCATCCTTGTCGCCAGCTTACCACAGCATTGAGTGTCTCTGAGCCCATAATGTAGTAATAACAAGGTAAAGAAAAGTACATCTACAGACATCAAATGAAGAACTTGTCTGGAAGATCTACCACATCCTGTTCCCGTTTTGATGTTTTAGAGCTCCTCTCAGAGGATGTAACCACAAAGTACACACAGAAAGTGGCATGGTAGCTACATGTTTTTCCATTGCAGAGAAAACCTGATCTCAACATCATCCTCAGCGTCAAACTCAAATGTACCTACATCTTCATCATCATGTCTGTAGAAGTACCTTTCTTTACCACTGCAGATCATTTAACCTCTGGAGCCACATAGAACACAAAGTGAGCTGCATGACCCATCTTTCCAGTACGTGTGCACTGTGTGTGTCCAGTGAGCCGGGGTGCGCAGGTCACCTGATGGGCACCACGCGGGCCCCCGCCCCCTCCAGGTACTTCACATAGGAGGCAGCGATGTAGGAGGAGCCCAGGGCGTGGACGTCTTCCACAATGTTCTCCTGGGCCAGCACACCTGGACAACACTGACAGGTTAATACATGCCACAGGTGTCATCGCTTCGCTGATCAGCGTGGTTTCCCCCCTCAATGTGATCACAGAAACAGTTCAGCTGGCTGTGCAGACAGAAGTGGGGAGCGGTATTTATACCGAGGAGTGAGTTTAACCAATTGAAGACTGAGTGAATGGTGGTTGGTATGAGGTGGGGGAATACACAGTTGGCTTATTGACAGCTAAGAATACCATAAAACAGCTTCTCTAACTTACATTTACATTTAGTCATTTAGCAGACGCTCTTTTCCAGAGCGACTTACAGTAAGTACAGGGACATTCCCCCCGAGGCAAGTAGGGTGAAGTGCCTTGCCCAAGGACACAACATCATGTGGCACGGCGGGGAATCGATCCAGCAACCTTCTGATTACTAGCTCGACTCCCTCACCGCTCAGCCATCTGACTCCCTGACTCCTAACTTCAATGTGGACTCATTGGAATGTGTTTATGTGTATGTAAATGCATACATGTAAATGTATTCATTTTTTGATTTTGAGCTGCAAAGCTGGGTTGTTTTAGGTTATGTGCTGATCATGGCTAACTACTGTATAGGTTATCCTTTTCGGCTCATACTAGCATACAAACTGCTTTCTAATCATTTCTGTTGAATTGGGGCGTTATAGCCAATTATTTGCTCCAGATCGAAAGCTATGCATCTACGGACCGTTGCCAGTGCACGGACCTGGGTTTGAGAAACACTGGGGACAGGCCTCGCAAGAGATATTCAAATTCATCATGTATGTCTTTCAGGCGCACGCACACAAGTGTACATGGACACAAATGCACGCACACACGCACAGAAAAGTCTAGAACAAGACATAGCCTATGATGAAGCATTGAGCCCAATTGTTTTTTCTCTCGCCATATTACATAATGCAATTTTTACTCATTCAGTCGGTTGGTTCAGGTTGCCTTACCGATTATTGGTCGGTAATTCAGCTGAGGAGTGCACGCCACCGGCAAAAGCAGACCGCAGAGGCAGGCGGTCAGCACCGCAGAAACTACCACCGGAGAACACATTCACCTCGGTCACCACACCAGCAAAATAAACTAAGGGTAAAAAAGACAGGTTGAGATCGGTGAATTATGTCTTTAGTCAGCAGGAGTCCTGTGGCTCGTGTCTCTGCTGCAGCCGGATAATTCTCATCGTGCGCATGGTGGCGGGGGCGCAGGGAGAGAAAACGCGCACCATCGGTCCAGTGACGTGTGCAAACAAGCGCACAAATGCACGCAACAGAACATTCAGGGGTGCGTTTCCCGAAAGCATCGTAAGCCTAAGTTGATCGTAGAGTCCATCGTACGATGGATCTTAGTTGTACGGGCCGTTTCCCGAAACCATCGTAGCTAAAGAGGCACTTCAAAATCGTCGTAGATCAACGAGAGCTCCAGACCAGTCGTAGATCGCTAAGTGCATCGTAGCACAGAGACTCAGTGGAGACACGCGTAGGCCGACCATGAAAACTACATTAAACTCATGCTGAAAGTTAATTCCGATGGAAAATAAGATTTTTTTGGTCCTCTTTTTACACCAGTTACGCTGGAACTGGGATATTTCTTAGTGAACCATACAAGTTTAACTGCCGAAAAAATATCAGAATCCGGTTTATCCTCAAGTAAATTTAGGTTACACAAAATAATTTGATTTAGTGGGTTTGGCGCATGCAATGAAGGTATTTAAAAAACAAATGTCAGTCTTATTCAAAATACTATAACATTGAAATATGGCTGTTGTAATGTGCAATAGAAACTAGAAATGCATTAACGTAACGCTTTTACGAGTACAATAACACAACAACAATTGAACATTGAAGATGTTTATTAGAATTATAGGGCTGGTAGCACGCCAAGCCCGGTGGATGAAGAGGCTGGTGGCAGAGCCGAGCCTGATGTTAGGAGATGGTGGCGCCCAGGAAATGGAAAGACTCCACAGGGTTGAAGTCACACAGGGTGAATGGGCTGGGAGGGAGTGAAAACTCGTACGAAAATCATAAAAGCCATTGAAGATAGCCTAAGTCCTGCACTGCAGACTTGTCCCCTCTGATATGGGGAATTGGATGTGGTCTGAGATGTGGCAAAGTAATGCAGTTGTGACAGCCTGCACAGATCTTGACACTGAGGCCTTGGCGAGCCCATGTCCATCTCCAATAACCTTCAGAAAACTGCCAATGGCATAGAACCTTAACACTGCCAGTAGTTGGGTTACAGGGGTCAGTGCAAAGGACCTCCTTGTTAGCCTCTGCAGGTCTGCTTCTATGTGGTTCAGGAGCATCATGATATCATGATGTCATCTGACATATCTTACACTCATAATGAGTATAATTGATCAACCATCAATTAAAGTAGAGTTGATTATTCATGTCAAAAACAATGATTCCATGTTGAAGACATGGGGTATTCATTACTTATGTGTTTGTCATTTGTCACAATGTCATTTGTGGCCAATATGTGATAATTATGAGATTGCAAACATGGTCTTGGGAAGCTGTTGGCCTATGCAAGATTGTAGATATAGTCACTAGACTATATAGGCACTAGAAAATAAGACAGTAAATATGTTGGATTGAGATGCTTGTATTTGTACATTGAATTGTTTAGGATGCTAGCTGGGACATGCCATGTGTGATACCATTCATATGCATGGTTTTTAACCTTGCATAACCCTCCATCAAGTTGCGTCAGAAGAATCACATTTCAGTACAATGGACAGCGTCTTGTTAAGTGCAACTTAAGAGATACGTACGATGGTTCTCCTTACGAGCATGTTCGGGAAACGCACGTAAGAAATAACGATGGATCGTTATTTTCATCGTAGAGAACCCTCGTAACAGCTACGATCCATCGTTATCGGGAAACGCACCCCATGCTGTTAAAATTTAATGTGTATGAAATATAATTTATAGGTCTAGCCATGCATTTGAGATAAATTAAGCGAAATGTTGCAAGAGATCTTACACCTGTAGCCTAAAAAACTAATTAAAACGAATTGTGTTATTTTTATATTAAACAAATAAAGCGTTATTTTCAGAATAAAGGCTAAATGTTTCAATTTAATTTCCACAAAATCAATCGTGGTCGTTATATTTCTAAATATACCTTAAAATGTTTACATTTAATATTAATTTCTACCAAAATAATAGTGGTCGTTATTTTTCCAAATATCCCATAAAAAAATTACATTTCATATTAATTTCTAAACGCAGGAGCTGGAGGCTACCCGCCCGGAACGCATGAACAGTGGCAACATTTTCCCACGCAATGCACTCTGGGTCGTCATATGAAAATGGCGGACGAAGTTGAGCAGGTTGGTAATAACGGATCTGACAGCTTTTGTAGATATTGCAGGAGTTACAGAAAGTTTTAGATGTTTGTCTGAATGGAAAAAAGATGCATGTCTTTTTGGTCGTCTTTCGTTTTCTCGAGTAGCTAGCTAATTGAAGCTAGCACTAGCCCAAACAGCCTTGAAGCGTTCACAGTGTATTCAATGAACGTGAGACTTACGATGGGTTACCCAGCGTAGGTAGCTAGCACAATGAGTTAGAGCCCTGCACATTTCTTTACAAGCCGTTTGACGATGATTATAATTGTTTTTCATGTCAGCTAGGTCTCGGTGTTTGCCATGAGCCGGTCGGTCTGTTAACCCCACTACTGCAACCCCACTCCTATTCTCATTTTCGGTGTAGCTAATCATGATTCATGTCTGTCGCCACTGTCTCCCTCGCCGTATGTTTGAACTCACAGCAACAGAGCAGCAACACGGTCGAAGAGCCGCTGGACCTGATCCGTCTGAGTCTGGACGAGAGAATCTACGTCAAGATGAGAAACGACAGAGAATTACGGGGCAGACTCCACGTAAGACTCCTACACACGACCTGTATCCTCAACCCCAGAGCCTTTCAAAGTGGCCCAACTCCACCTACTTAGCAAACCCCTTTTTTAAACTGAACACAGTGGGAGTCCTGGTTGCATTAGACCAAAGCTACACATAGGTTGTTAGTGGTGTGTTTTTTCATACCTACTCCGTGTAACGTTGTTGCTGTTGTTTAGGCTTACGACCAGCACTTAAACATGATACTCGGAGACGTAGAGGAGACGGTGACCACAGTGGAGATAGACGAAGAAACGTATGAAGAGTTGTACAAGGTACCCGAACGCACCCCTTTATTTGAACACAAACACACACCCATAGCCTGGGGACTGACCCATCTGCGAGCTCATGGTTTATTTGCTCTGGCAGATGGGTCTAGCAATGACAGGCTAACACACCCACACTTGCACACGGAAACACACTGTTACTCACACGAACACTGAGAGAACCCTGTACATGTATACACTTAATAACACTAACACATACGGCGCAGCACAAGGCAGCCAACAGAGTTTGTTTGTTGATGTTTGTTTGTTTTTCCCCAGTCCACGAAGAGGAACATCCCCATGCTGTTTGTCCGAGGAGATGGCGTTGTCCTGGTAGCTCCTCCCCTCAGGGTTGGCTAGCTCCTCCCTCGGCTGCAGTCTTAGGACTCCATGTACTGCAACCATCTTTCACTCTCACTGAGGAACAAGACGTGTTCAGCCCTGCTTCAATTCTCTAAAGATCCAGCCTTCCTCACTTCCTAAAGCTAATTCTTATGGAACACAATACGATGGGCGTAAGCATGGTATCTTGCTACACTTCTTATACCCATCTGTCACACATACGATCAGTGATTTCTGTGAGGATGGGAGGTTGCATGTCTAGAGAATCCAAACAGGGACTTGGTCTTTTGATGGTGTTTTTGTTGTAATTCTGACACATAGAATCTTCTTTCCTCTTATGATTTTGTATGTTTTAAGTGACTGTTAAAAGCCGAGAGGTCATGACCCCTCCTCGTCCGGTCGTGACCATACTTCCTGTTTTGATTTGAACTAAACAACGGGGGATCACTGTCCCCAGCTCTTGTGTTAGAAGCCTGGGTCATCTCTGGGCGGGGGCTAATTTTATATTTTTGTAAAGGTTGTGGAAGCAACGGCGTGGCAGCCCTATTTTTGGTTGTTTGGTAACTTGTGACACTTGAATAATAAAAACCAAATGGCACAAAGCAGTTTGTAAAGACAAGTGGGTTGTGTTCTTATTCCTGGCTTGTGTGGTCCGAGGAAGGCTGGCTGTTATAAACTAACTGGGAGCACTTTTGAGTCAGAATCACATTAGATCAATGCCATTAATCTAATGATTACCATTAACATGAATGGTTATGTAAAAATCAAAGTTGGTCACCATTAAAGCTAGTTCACTATAGGGTCATCATCATCAATTTGCTCCACAGCATACAAAAGATTGGGTCAGAAAAAACAGTAGGTTGACAGTTATTGTGTAGCTATGTAGCACTGCATTAGTAAATCAATTGCAGTTTTTCTCGATTGCTAAAACACATTTCTGGAACCGGTCACCTATTTTCTCAAAACTGTACACACACTGCAAACACTGCTCTCAAATCATAAACAAAGTTATCAAAATGATATACACTATCTAGCAGTCGGTAAACAATACACCAAAAAATGGAAATACATTGTTCAAAACAGCTCTCAGGGAGAAGTACATTTTTAATCTCAAAACTAATTTCATATTTATCTGTCATTGTCTGTTGATGAACGAAAACATGTTCTATCATAGTAGCTCAAATTTCATCAGAAATTACTACTCTGCTTTGCCTTTTGCAATTTGTTTTGTTCTTCCTCCTCCTTGTACCCCTATACAGTACTGTACCCTGCATCTCACAAACTTGTCCTTTGTCTCTGTGATACTGTAAAACTTGTTCTTTGTTGATATGAACCTGCAACCAGTCAAAATGTATTGAGCAGTCAGTACTGTTACAGTAACAAATGGAAAGCACAATGTTCAGGGCCATACAACTTGTTCATTGTACAGTATACAGCTTACAATGCACTGTACTACAGTATACAATACTAAAAGGGACAAAAATCCAAGATGTAAACATGTAATCAATATGCTTCTTCTTGTCTTTGGGCTGGGTCAGGACAGAGCACTTCGTCGACATCACAAGCAGTATTTTCCCACCTTCAACAACTTGTTTGCTCTCTGAACTGGCTTATATTGGTTGTGTCACATCATTTGAAACAAGTGAAATCAATTTTGAGTGCTTGTGTTTAATCAATGACATGTTTTCTCTATTTGTATTTGAATGTTGCCACTTGTGTTTACCAGTATGGATGACATGTGCATTAGAGTGCAGAATGTGTTTGGAGTCTGAGAATGTGTTTTGAGTTTTTCTGAAAAGTCTAAGTGAAATTTGCTAATTATGTTTTACCATGTGAAATGGTTTAAGGTATTGACAACAGACTGCACAATTAGCTAAATGAGTTCAGGCAACTGAGAGCTTTGTTCAGCCAATGGGTTTTAGTGTTTTAGCAATTGAGAAAAACTGTAGTAGACAGATCATGGATTTTATACTATGCCAATATTTATGTTCATATAAGTTCATTTATGGATCGATAGATGCATAAGCAGGCAAACCGACCAATTATTAAAGATAGATTGCCTAACGTTATATACATCAACACCACTAGATGGTAATGTTGGAACATGTTTTGTAGTCCAGTCTGCAACCAACAAGGAGAGCTGTTGTTCAACTACTCAACTATCAACTACCCAATTGGCTTGAGGGAGGCAAACAGATTTAGCTGAGAGAGATCCTTATCGGTCGGATGTTGGAATGAACTTCCTGATGCTAATCGCATGTTAATGATATATTTCCATCATCGTACTATAACGTGGATTGATTTCAATACTCAACTTGGTAGCTGACCTGATTTGGGATTCACGTCTGCCTATTCAGACCAGACCTGGCTCAGAATACCATTTGAAATGATTCAGAGTACTCATCTGTGCTTGATTGCTTGAGCCTAGCCAAATGGAACCCTGACCACCTGTCAATGCATAGAGACTCGCGCAAACGTCTCGCACATTAGTGAGGACTCGAGATACTTACTGGCTCATGCCTGAGTCGGGCAGTGTTCTCATGCACGTGAGACGGACAGAGCTCCCCGGCTGACTCACATGTCAGGGAAGTGTATTTCTAGTGTTGTGTGTCTAAAACAAACAGCCATGTAGCACCGCAGAGAGACGTGCAGACCAAAGAAAAGAAAAAGAAAAACGATGTGGTATTTGCAGAGCATCCCCAGGCAGTGAGTTCTTGGGAGAGCAGCCCCAACAGAGTCAGCGGTGTGGGGTGTCGAGGGGCCAGTCTTCTCCCAGAGCCTGGATGGTCCTCTGGCAGGAGTCTAGTCCAAATATAGCTGACTGGGGCCGGGCCCAGCCTGTATAGGAGTCATGGGAGCCATTGTCAGGGATAAACCTCAAGAGGGATCACAGTACCCTGGTCACAGACACAGGCCGGAAGTACCCTGGTCACTGACACAGAGACATCTCTGAAGTAACCGACAGTAAATGTAAGTTGGGATGCGTCAGGCCCAGAACCACAGTCTGGACTGTGGGAGACTGTGTGCTCTGTATTGTAATGTGTTCTGGTTACATAAGCAGAGAGAGGAGAGAGAGGCTAAAGGAGAAAAAGCGCTGCATGTGAGCAAGGATGTTGATTCAGCCAACCGAACATTAGTTACTAAGCATTAGTCAGGTCTGGGCAGAAACACCTGCGGGCGTTTATACTTTTACAATCAGGAGTTAACCCTTAACTATGCTTGCCCAACCTACCATGATGATAACATTGCCATTACAACACAACAGCATGCAACAAACCTTCCACTTTTTCGTGACCCATGTTAACGAGTCTGCGTTTGTGTCTGTGGTGTGGGGGCTTGTGTGTGTGCTTGTGTGTGTGCTTGTGTGTGTATGTGTGTGTGCGCGCGCGCGTGTGTGTGTATGCCTGCGTGTGTGTCATAGTGTGAGAGTTTGATCCAATCAAAGAGAGAGTGAGGGAGAGAGAGAGAGAGATAAAGGGACATTTAGAGTAGGGAAGAGAGAGAAGAAAAGAAAGAGGAGAGAAAGAGAGAGATGCAGATAGATAGAGGGAGAGGAAGTTGGGTGTGCTGGGGAGGATTGGCCCACTTTCCTCTCTCCAAGACGAGCCAGTCCATCTAGGAAGTCAGAAGGGTGGGCTGAAGAGTGGTGAGAGAGAGAAGGAGGGAGAAAGATGGCCGATCGGACCGCTATAGGAGACCAAGCCGTCTGTACCTGTCCACACTGGACCCGCTCACTGGCCTACTATACCTGCAGACATTATTCTTAGATGAAAGAACTTGTGATGTGAAAACACATGGTCCAGATAACACTGTGCCTTATCTCTATGGTAGCAAAAAATCCAAGACTTCTAAAGTATCTGTCCTTGAACTTTGTGTTTCAAAGGTTTTATTTACTTAACACAAGCCCAGTTGTGTTTACATTATGTGCAGCCAGCTATTTAGGACTGTCAGTTGTGTTAAATTAGGGTGGAAGCAGGAACTGACAGCTAACAGGAAAATGCAGTTTCACAGAGATAGTTCAGAAATTCTACTACATTTACGTTTAGTCATTTAGCAGACGCTCTTATCCAGAGCGACTTACAGTAAGTACAGGGACATTCCCCCCGAGGCAAGTAGGGTGAAGTGCCTTGCCCAAGGACACAACGTCATTTGGCATGGCCGGGATTCGATCCTGCAACCTTCTGATTTCTAGCCCGACTCCCTCACCGCTAAGCCATCTGACTCCCACGTCGTACTAAGAAGTGAATGTTGTCATTCAAGGCATCCAAGGTTAAATGCACATTTTTGTGTACATTTTGAAATGTCACACACCTCAACCAGTACAACCAGACATACGTTTTCCTTTCAGCCTTTCACTTGTGCTCCCTACAATGGTCGGACTAGCGCTTGAGGGCAGGCCCCACACTTTGGGAACCTCTGCAGTATGGGAGCTGTACATGTGAGGGCCTCCTACATGATGACATGGGTGGACGATGAAAGTGAGATGAGTGGCGCTGGCAGGAGAACTGCCAGACCATCCACCTGAGCTCATATCTCTCCACACCTCATTGTTCCTGTAGGAGAGGAAAGATAAACTCAAAGTATGGATGACTTTATCCCAGTTTTATTGACACTTTCTCAGTGTCATGATGGAACTGCTAATCTCTTACATGTTATGCATAATGTGTTATGATGAAGCAATGAGTTCTTGAGGAATTTCTGTGCATTGTATGTGTGTGTGTGTGTGCGAGAATATATGTGTGTATTGTGCAAAAAGGGTGTCTGGAGCTGGTTAGAGAACCACAGAGTAGCAGTTAGCCAGCAGGAGACCCACATGAGGAATCCGATAACCAGATTGTTCCATGTGAGCTACAGAAGGATGCCATTTTCAGCTGAACATTTTACATTTAGTCATTTAGCAGACGCTCTTATCCAGAGCGACTTACAGTAAATACAGGGACATTCCCCCGAGGCAAGTAGGGTGAAGTGCTTTGCCCAAGGACACAACGTCATTTGGCATGGCCGAGAATCAAACCTGCTACCTTCTGATTACTAGCCCGACTCCCAAACCGCTCAGCCATCTGACCCCCAAGGGGTGTTTCTGTCTGGGTGTCTCACCCAGGATGATTGTGAGCCAAACTGAACGTGCACCACCAGACCAAGGGAACGTCTCTGGTCGGATAATGAAGTTTGGGCAAATTGTGGAGGGGTGAAGGTTTGGAAGTAGTTTGGATGGTATTTGATCTGAATGTCTGTGGTGCTTCACGGTGGAGCGTCAAGCCTTGC
This sequence comes from Hypomesus transpacificus, assembly GCF_021917145.1. Taxonomy (NCBI): domain Eukaryota; kingdom Metazoa; phylum Chordata; class Actinopteri; order Osmeriformes; family Osmeridae; genus Hypomesus; species Hypomesus transpacificus. The sequence goes on along the minus strand of NC_061068.1, from coordinate 11,972,202 downwards.
GGGAGAGGAAGTGCTCTGGACCCTGCAGCCCTCTACCCTCAGACCCATCAACAGACATGATAAAACAATATGATTACAACCAGCCTTCATATGAGGGTGGGGATAGCTGAGTGGTGAGCGTATTTGACTGCAGTTCAAGAGGTCACAGGTTACCATATCCCTGTATGTTCTTTGGATAAACCCATCTGCTAAAACAACATATTTATATGTGGATCAATATACCAATATGACTACAACCGCCATTATATGGATCAACAGACATGATCAAGAAAACAATGTGAATACCACAGCCATGAGACGGATCATCAAACATGATCAATATATCACTGACCCGACAGCTGAAAGATCAGCTCAGCAGCTGTCTACAGTATGTTGTTTGAGGGCCACAGCATCCTGCACACAGTTGGAGTGTTTGGTATGCAGGTGATTTGTTTGGTTTGAGACGTGTTACACAATCATAATGCTCTTTTCCAAGGACAATAATAGTGGCTATTTAAAGTTATGACCAAAGGGAATTCATTACACACCCCTCATAATAAAGAGCCCTGGTTTTACCACTGCCCAGACTGAAAGCCAACTCAGACTCGATTCAGACCTAGCATAATAGTAGTATTGTAGTCATGCCAAGCCAAACCAGACCATACCACACCACACCAGATCCCACTAGACTTGACCATACCAGAGCAGCTTGATTTGTCCATTTGTTGTATCACTTCAGTGTGTGCATGTGGTCGCGTGCATGCATGTGTGTCCGCATGTGTGTGATGATGTAACCGGAATACATCACATGTCCCCAGGTTCAGCTTTGAAGAAGCAATGATTCATGGGAAACTGGCCTCTCTGCATTTTATTTTGACATAGAAAAATGTGGAGCACATGTGTGTACCGGAGAGGGCTTGTCCCTCACACACGCATGGGCGTGTGGCCTGTGTCTCATTGCAGACAATGTGCAGGAATGCTGCTGCATGGCACAGTCCAGGCTGCTGATTGGCCAGCCTCAAGAGCTCAACACACCCACACCCTCATTGGCCGGAGTGAGGTGACTTCTTGTTGGACTTGTTTTAGAGTTCACAGATGGTTTTCGTGAAGAACGATGCACCCTTGGGATAGCTGAGAGGTGTTAGTCCAAAGATGGACTGGACCTTGACAAGTATCACTCCCTCATTAAAACCTTATCTGCCCACACAAATAAAACCCACTACTTCCTGAACAAAATTAACTCTCTCTCAAACCCTTACCCCCACACAACCTACAAGACCCCAACCAATCAGGTTTCAAGCCTGGCCACTCCACAGAAACTGCCCTCCAGTGTGCCAGAGCGGCTTCAAGGTCATCCAACATCATTCTGCTGAACATCATCCGCAGCATTTGACACGGGCAACCACCAGATCCTGCTTGCTAGACTTTCTGAGATGGGCATCTCTGGCACTGCACTCCAGTGGATCTCATCCTACATGCTCCTCTGGCTTCCCATCAAGGCCCGCATCAGATTCAAGACTCTGGTACTGACCTTCCAAGTGGTGAACGGGACTGCACCCGACTAAATCTACTCTCTCGTCCAGCCTTACACCTGCCACCTACAGTCGTCTTCCAACAACCGTCTGGTGGTCCCAACTCTGAGTGCCTGCTCCCAACCTAAGCTCTTCTCCTGTCTGGCCCCCCAATGGTGGAATCATCTCCCCACCTCCATCAGAGATACTGAATGTGTCTCCACCTTCAAGAAAAGGCTAAAGACGCACTTGTTCCTGGAGTACACCAGCACTTAAGAAATATTTGTTGGATCAGATGTTAGTTGATTTCCTCCAGGAACACAATGATACTTATTGAGGGACTTGTTGCACTTTTTGGTTAGTTGTAACTGGTTTAACTAGTTATACTCGCTGCATATTATAATATTGTGAGAGTCTGTGAGAGTCAGATGGCTAAACGGTTAGGGAATCGGACTAGTAATCTGAAGGTTGCCAGATCGATTCCCGGCCGTTGGGAGGAGGTGTGAAGAGGAGTACATTGTATGAGGAGGTACGTTTCCAACAGAGGTTCTAAAGAGCCATGTGATGTTGTTTTGGCCCCTGGCTGGTCCTCGTTGGCCCAGAGCCTGGCTCTAAGGGGGCACGGCAGAACACACACATGCATACACACTCTCCACGTGCACACACACACAGCTTCAATTGTTGTACACACAAGTTACAGCTTCCCTCCACTGGCATGCCCTCTCGATGCTCAGTTATGCAGGAGGTCTGGTTCTTTGTTCTGCTTTGTTTACGGCAACAGTCCCACTGTGCTGGTTAGGATCCAGCAGACCAGCCCAGCCCAGACCCCTCTAGCCTCCCGGGGTCCCAGGGCCAGAGCTTGACACATTCCCTAAATATCTTTCCGGTTGCTTTGTCCGCGGCATTTGAGTGTATATTGTGTGGGGACAGAGCCATTGTTTTGAGAACCCGTGGCATTGTGTGCACTTAATCTTTCTTGTTGGAGTTTAGTTGTACGATCAGGTGGTGTGTATCCGCCCCTGCACCCTCCCTGCTGCTTGGGGAAGGGCTCGTACCAGGGGACATTGTGGCCGGTGTCGGTGTACATTAGTCATGCTGGACGTAGCCCACAATGGCGTCCCTGACTCTGTCTTTGTCTCTCCCCTCTAGGCTTTGTTATGGAACCCTCCGGAACAATGAGCAGATGCGCGTCTATGTGCCACAGTGCTCATCATGGATGAGCTGCTCTGGGATGTGTCACATGTAGAGCAGCATGGTGCTCGGGCCTCTCGTCTGCAGCGTTCTGAATGTGCTGCTGCCAGAGCTGATGCTGTGATACCACTGGGGTAGAACACACACCCGTATGAACACACACACACACACAGCTGGAGTGCTCCTGTGCGTGTGTATGGGTAGTATTCCATTCCACCCATGAATGCTCAGAGTGTATGCGTGTTGGTGTGTACATGTGTGTGTATGTTTGCGTGGGTGTGTGTTTGTTTGCGTGTCTATGTGCGTGTGTGCACCTCCCTTGTTTAAGAGACCACAGATCACCAGTCAGCAGTGGTACCCCGGGCCGGGCCAGATGAGTAGCATGGGGCCACCAGGAGCACGACAAGCCGTCCAGGAGTTTATAGTCCTGTTTGTGCTGCTTTCGTGAGCCTCCCCGAGTCTTACTCCAGACCTCAGGTCTGTCAAACTGTCTTCACTGTTAATTGTTGGTGCAGCAGTGAACCTGTGGTAGACCACAGAAGCTGGGCTGTGGAGAGGAGGGCTGGCAGGGCAGCAGGGGCTGCAAGGACAGAGCTGGTGCTGTTCAGGACTGGGCCTCTCCTCATATCAAGGATCTTGGTTCGAGAACCAAAACACTAACTGCTGGAAAGGATCGTTGTTTAAGGTTCAGGCCTGTCTGTTTGAAGTATCTTGGTTTAGGGCAAATAGTTCAAGTTCAAGTTTTTTATTGTCAGATGCACAGACCAACACAGGGTCAGACTGGGCACTAAAATTCTTAAGACAAGACAACACAAACCAACCTGGCATAACATGACATATGAGTACTAGTAATAAGACTAGGCAAATAGGCAAAAGACAGAAATGTGTATGTCTAGGTTGCTCTCGGTATGTAGTTCAACGACAAGGCCTCTTTTTCTATGGAAATGACATGGTCCAATATGCAGAGATCTCAGGTTTAGTCTAAACCTTTCATCCCATCACATTTGCATGTAGGCAAATCACCTCTTGTGTTTAGTTACAGGCTCCAGGTGGTGCGTGGATACATCCAAACTCTAGTCTGGTCACCGGTCTGCCCTTTACCTCAGAGAGAGAGAGGGAGAGAGGGAGACGGGGGGGGGGGGGGGGGGGGGGGGGGCTTGGCCAGCTGGCTTCCTGCCAGGTTTTTAAATTGTCAGTTGCCTGTCTTTGTTTATAGTTGCTCAGACTGTACTGACCTGTTCCCCTCAAGTAGAATACATAACCTACAATACAATACAGAAAGAGACAGAGTGAATGGGAAAGAGAAATAGAGTGAGTGAACCACTGTTGAAACGACACAATAATAGCACCAGCGGTAACATTAACATAGCAGAGAGGTTTCTCACAAATGTTCTGCACGTGTTATAGTTGCTCCTCTTGTTCCTGCTCCTCTCGTTCCTGTCCCGGCCCCCTGAAAGACAGAAGAGCTCACAGCTAGGCGATGCTCCTTGGTGGGGATCTGAGGGTGGTTGCTCTGTTTGTCCGACACGTACCCTCGATGGCAGGCCTGCTCTGGAGCACGCGTCCAAGCACATCCCTCACTGCCACCCCACTCACTCACACGCACGCGCTCACTCACACCCACTCGAACAACCCTGCCTCAACCACTCAAACACTCACACAAAGACGCACACACAGTCCCACTCGCGCACACTTGCTCAAACACACACACACTCAAACACGACTGGCTTCTCCGCTCCATTACACACCAACACACACCGACACACGCACACGCAACCCATCCACTCGCACACACACTTGGCCTGACTTCTTGTGAACTGTCATGAAGGTGTGAAAACTGAAGTCATTTGGCTGTTTATGGCCTCTGCAGACAGGTCAGCAGCCAGAGGGCTACCTCATAGCCGCGGTGTAGAGGAGTGTGGGGAAGCAGGAGGAGGCAGGGACACACACAGGCCTGGAGATGGGGAAACAGAAGGCGGTTCCTTCTTTGGCAAAAGGACTCTTTGATGAGAAGTCCTGTCTGAGACTGGGAAACCCAAATATCTCACTTGTTGGGCTTGGGTTCCCATGCGTAAGGTTGTTGGCTTGAATCCCACCTCTGCCAGCGGGACTCATCCAGACGGGTGACATAAGCTGGTGGGGATGGAATGGTCTGATCCCAGTGTGCGATGAGTGATCTCATATGTTTACTGGCACTGCAGAAAAACCCGACAAAAGTCTCTTGACTTACTGTCTGGGTCCGATCCCTGCTTTACTGTGACTTCTTAGAGAAACCACTTGTTTTGCTGTGACTCCTCAGGGAGACCAGGCTCTGAGCTGGTTGCTGTGACTCCTCAGAGAGACCAGGGCTCTGAGCTAGTTACTGTGACTCCTCAGAGAGACCAGGGCTCTGAGCTGGTTGCTGTGACTCCTCAGAGAGACCAGGGCTCTGAGCTGGTTGCTGTGACTCCTCAGAGAGACCAGGGCTCTGAGCTGGTTGCTGTGACTCCTCAGAGAGACCAGGGCTCTGAGCTGGTTGCTGTGACTCCTCAGAGAGACCAGGGCTCTGAGCTGGTTGCTGTGACTCCTCAGAGAGACCAGGGCTCTGAGCTGGTTGCTGTGACTCCTCAGAGAGACCAGGGCTCTGAGCTGGTTGCTGTGACTCCTCCAGACACCAGGGCTCTGAGCTGGGCGCTGTGGGTTCGACCACTGTTACAGATGTGTTTTGGAAGCTATGGGAGATGTGGAGAGGCTTTGACACGCAATAGTCAGACAACCTGTGGCCAGACAGAGTCATTCAGAGAATGTCCCACCAAGCCTGTGCTACCACACACACCACACACACCACACACAGACACACACCCACACACACACACACACACACACACACACACACACACACACAGAGACAGACACACACACACATACACGCACCTCCCGTCCTCTCCTTAGCTAATCTATCACATTATAACATGTTAGATAACCCTGTTGTTTTCTCAGAATATCAACATGGCATGGGTGAATTATCTGCAATTTACTCTAAAACACATGCAAACATACACCACACACAGACCAGTTGGTTTGGGAATCTGCAATTTCAGGAATTCCAGGAAATTATGTGATAATTATATAGCTGGAGGTTTTGTTTTTGCCCCAAACCGTATCAAGCCAGCTTGCTGGATAAAAACAAGTAACTCTTAAGTAAAATAAGCCTTTGAATAAGAAACGATCGTTCATCTCCAACTGTCAAAACAACATCTGAACAACATCAGTTTAGCACCGCCAGCACTTGAAAAAAGATCACCTCTAGAATTCAGAGAATTTCAGTTTGGTTTAGAAGTTAGATGGTGTGGTTCCTATACAGATGGTTCACACCACTGATGTTAGTCAGCATGCCGGCCAGTAGATTTATCCCATATCTGTGTATCGATCACAAGGCAAAAGATTATCAGCACCAGCAATCCTTTTCCTCCACTTATTAAGAGCGGCCAGCACTAATTAAGGGTGGCCAGCAATCTGGTTTGCTGGATCGAGCTAAAGTCCATCACATCCTGAACATGTTGACTCTATGAGTTCAAGTGTTTAAATCAAGTGCAGTTGAAATATGAGTGTGCGTTATGCCAGGTGTCATTTGTTTTGCCTGTCTGGTAGAGACGGCTCACTGAGTAACACATCCTCACTGACGGCTGCAAACAGAAGCTATCACTTTACTGCACTTTCGTTCACTTATTCATGTAGTTAAAGTCCGAAGGCGTCTCATGTTTCTGTCCTGTCCTGTCGGTCTCTCAGCGCTGCTATGCTCACCGGTGGGCAGATTCAATCGGTCCCCTAGCAGCAGCACACACAGCCTGGTCCTCTTCCTCCTCTTCTTCGTCCTCCTCTTCCTCTTCCTGGTCCTCCTCTTCCTGGTCCTCCTCTTCCTGGTCCTCCTCTTCCTCTTCCAGGTCCTCTTCCTGGTCCTCTTCCTCCTCTTCCTGGTCCTCCTCTTCTTGGTCCTCCTCTTCCTGGTTCTCCTCTTCCTGGTCCTCCTCTTCCTCTTCCTGGTCCTCCTCAAGCCCCTTCAGCCTGGTGTCTGTCTAACTGGGCTGTATAATCTGAGGCTGGAGATTCAGAGTGTCTAACATCTGTGTCTAATATCTGGCCCACTAAGAAATAAGAGGGCTGTTTGTGTGTGCTTATCTTAAAAGACTGATCGAGAGCACAGTGACTACTCTCTGGTTGCCAGTGATAGGGATAGGACTAGCTGTGTGTGATAGTGAGTGAGTTGAAACAAGGTCACAAGTTACAATTCCATGAACCCATGGAAGAAAGAAGACCAAAGAACAACTCTCCACTTAAACAAGGTCCCAAAAGTCCCTGCCCCAAAAGCTGTGGTCACCTTGACTCAGTAGAATCAATATATTAACTCACCAAGCTGAAGCCTAAGGCCTTCTCTTAGGAAACTTAGGAAACCAGTACAGGTCCTCAGGCCTCACATCACCAGCCTGGTCCCCAAACCACCTCTACTGTGTCTAGTACATGAATGAGTACATGAATGTATGTTCCAGTAGCACATCAGGAAACTGCTGGTTCAGTTGGCCTTGTGAGAGCAGGGCTGTGTGAGTGTGTGCTGACAGGGCAGTGTATGTAAAAGTGTAACAGTACACCTGTTTATGTAAGCGTTAGTGTGAGCTTGGAGTGCCAGTGTGTTGTGAAAGAGCCCCGCAGCGGGCGACATGCTCGGTTTTCCCAGCGTATTACTAACCAGGGCCTTTGTAAAGCTTCACACCACGGCTGGAGGGCCACAAGGTACGAGGCTTCAGCACACCCATCCATCACCTGTTGACGACAACAGCAATAGCATCAATGACTTCCATAAAGCGCACTGTTTGCTCGTGTCAAAGAGGTCGTTTGGGATGATTCTGGTGTGATGAGTAGCCATGACTCTACCCAAATATCCTCTGGGATTTCAGGGAAATATGTAATTATTTGTATCCAGTTTAGACTATGCCATGAAACCATGTTGGCAGTGTCCAAAGTATTTTCACTGTATCTGATTCTTTGTCTGCGGTCGAGGTATCCGACTTTCTAAAAGTGTTTTTGTGGTGTTACGCTGTTAGGTTTAGAATTGCACTAAGGGTTAAGGTTAGGGGTTTGGGGTAGGGGTTTGGGTTTACCTCACTAGGATGGTAAAACAAACCAGTATGTGTGTGTGTGTGAAGGCCTGTCCTGTCAGAGCCTGGACTGGGAGATCAGAGTCAGTGTGTTAGTGTGAAACTGCTGATGGCTTCTCAGCTCACATTACTGCTCTCTGCTCACCCAGTCTGACTGTGTCTCAACCCTGAGAGAAAACCATTCTCTGGCATAAAGGCTGAATTGTGCTTCTCTGTTATATCACAGTCTCATAATATATGTGGATGTGCCCCCAGGCTCCAATCAGGCTGTCACACAACAGCACAGCCAGTCATAGAGGGAAAAGAGACCCTATTGGTTTCACGCAGGTATTGTCTAGCATGCGCATGAATTAGACATGAACTACTGTACACTGAACATGGCTCAGGGCTGCATACTTAGCAGGGACACTATCAGAGTCGAGCATCAGTTCTCTGTCTCCTTCCCTTCTCCCTCCTTTCTCTTTTTCCATCCTTCCCTCCTTCTCTCCCAGTCAGGTGTCACACCTGCTACCTCCCTTCCTCGCAACCTCCCTCCTTCTCTCCTTCCCTGGGTGTGTAGTATGGATCAGCAAACATTTTCCAGACCATGCCAAGCCACGGCCCATCGTTCACTACAGCAGAGAGAGAGAGAGAGAGAGAGAGAGAGAGAGGGAAAGAGAGAGAGAGAGGCTGTGTGTGTGTGTGTGTGTGAGAGAGTGTGTGTGTGTGTGTGTTTGTGTGTGAGAGAGTGTGTGTGTGTGTGTGTGTGTGTGAGAGAGAGTGTGTGTGTGTGTTTGTGTGTGTGTGTGAGAGAGTGTGTGTGTGTTGGCCTGTCCTGTACGAGGCTGGACGGGGAGATCATAGACAGCCATTTATTGGCTAGACAGTTCCACTCTAGAGTTCTGGCTCTAAATGTTTGGTGTATTCTTGGAACAAAACTGACCGCTGGTCTGCAACTGACCACTGTTGTGCTTTTTTTCCATGAAACACAATAACTCTGTTATGCAAGCTGTACATGATCCAATAGAGGTAAATAGACCGGACGGAGTCTTGAAATGAAATTCACAAGACAGGTTTATTGTCAACCCACATGTTTTGAACCAGGGACAAATTCTTAAAAGAAGCGTCAATGTTTCTCTGAAATCTCCTGTAAAAAGTATCATGCCATTACTTTGTGGGCCAAGTGCCACCAGAGCTCCCTGTCCTGAATCTGTCCTGAAGAGACAAGCAACAGGCAATGAATAGTATGATGGGGGATCAGGCATCAAGGTGTCTCAGTCTTCTGTTAGACTGTCAACATATTCTGTTAGAATGTTATGAAGGTGATCTCCTCCATGTTTTCTCCTCTAGTGAGTTTTTTCCCGGGAGTTTTTCCTTGTCTTCCTTGAGGGTTTAGGTTGGTTGAGGGGCAGTTCTATGGGCGTATGTGAAGCCCCCTGTGACATGCTTGCGAGTAAAAAGGGCTGAACAAATACATTTTTATTTGATTTGATCTAACAATGTCATTATGTTTTGCCTCCATACATGGTACTGCATTTAATAAAGCAATGCATGAAAAAATGAACAATACAAAAAAATCATGAAAGTCAATTGCACAATTGATAAAATCAAAGATGATGAAATAATATCTGGTATTTCAAATATTGCCTTTGTACAGTCAGAACTACAGTCCTGACCTTTGTCCCTTCATATCTGTATCATTTCAACTGATGCTGACGATTTCCATGAGACCAGTCTCCTGGGTTACGTTCCATGTTTTTGTTATGACCAGTGTGTTTTCTCTCTGAGGTTTCTCTCTGGCAGGCCTCGGTGGAGTATGGGACCCCGGGCCCCGTGTCCCCTGTCAGGCTGCATCGCATTACACCCCAACTCACCCTCGACCGCACTACACACACCAGCACAATACCCTACTGTAATGTCATAACAGGCTCTTTCCCTTTCATGCTGGTTTCTGTCTCTGCTGTGCAGTAGGGAGACAACTGCTGCGGGACTGACTCGACCCATACCTGGAGTAATACAAGCCGTCTTATCCTCACAGACAGGATTACACTGTAAAAGTCTCAGAATGTGTGTTCCCCCAGTTCTGGCACCAAGAGTGTCTGTTGTGGGCGCCTGTTTGAGTCTTGCTTCCTGTGTACGAGGATTCCTGAAGGGCCTCAAAACACTGGATGGGATTCGAGACGTGATGGAAACTCTCTCCAGTCTAGCTTGCACTGATCACAGCCTTGAAATCTATAAGGGATGTATAGGAGAGCAGAAAGAGAGAAGGGGGGGGAGAGCGAAAGAGAGAGAGATAATATTTTAACAGACCTGTATTATTCCCGTAAGGTGGCAAAGGATGGACAGCACATGGCCGGTAACAAAAGTTCACATTGAGCAAGTGAACACCCCCACCAAAACCAAACCTGAAAAAACGACTGAAAGATAAGAGAAGGAGAGAGGGGAGGGGAGGGAGGGGGGAGAGTGCAGTGTGTCAACAACCTGGCATTCATGATAAGAGACGTTCAATAAAGTTGGGCCGCTCCCTCTTCCTGTAACCTTCACAACAACACCAGTCCGCTCCTGAACACTGTCCACATCAAACGCTTTTCCTCTCCCGCTCCCCATCTAACACTCTCTTTTTCAGCTGTCTACAGTGTATCTTTTTCTCTCTCATTCTCTTTCACTTTTCTCTTTTCACTGCCATTCTCTCTGTCTCTCTGTGCCATTCTGTCTCTTTTTCTTTCTCTCTCATTATTCCAGGACAGCGGCCCTGGACTTGTGCTCTTCACCTCAGTTGACCCCATGCAGGTTTGTAAGTTTGTGTCTGTCTCAGGCCCCTCCTCCCCTCCCCCTTCTCCCCTCCCCCTCCGCCCTTCCTCGTCTGGATGTAAGGAGTACAGGTCCACCGACCTGTGGATAGACTGACGTTCACATGGTCCTGAACTATAAAGCACACATACTCATGCATACAAGCAATCGCAGCCGCACTCACAAACACTCACACACACCGCCCACACATGGCTATTAGTGACCATCCTTAGAGACAAGAGAACATGAGAACAGGCCAACTTACAGGATATGCTGTTGTCAGGTCTGGGACCCCTCTAACCCTGACTCTCTGGGGACAAAGCTAAGTTTAGCCACTTCTATACCAAGTACTCTCCAGAGCGCAAGTAACAGCAGCCTACATGCCATTCTCTTCTCTCTCTCTCTCTCTCTCTCTCTCTCTCTCTCTCTCTCTCTCTCTCTCTCTCTCTCTCTCTCTCTTTCTCTCTCTCTCTCTCTCTCTCTCTTTTTCACTCTCTCTCTCTCTCTCTTTCACACACAGTCACTCACTCACTCACTCACCCACTCACACAGAGGGGCTGCATAGCTAACCCAACAGGGTGAGATGGTTATGGGTTTTGACGTGGGTTCCGACCTCCCACTGATTGGGTCAGTCTGAGCTTGACTTGCTTGTTTGGCAGAGTGCTGGTCATTCATCTCCAACCCCCTCACTGGTTCCAAGCCCTTCAACTCACATCATGTCTGGAGGGGCCTGCAGAGGAGAGGACACTAGCCTGGAAGGGGGGGGGGGGGGGGGGGGCAGAGGGGGAGGGAGGAGGGAGAGCTCTGCAGGTGAGGGAGAAGGAGGGGGGCTCTGGAGGGGATGGAGGGATGAAGGGGGAGGAGAGGGACCTGGAGGGGAGGGAGGGCCCTAGAGGGACTTAGAGGGAGAAAGGAAGGAGGGATGGGAGGAGAGGAAGGGGAAGGGACAGGGGGAACCGTCCTGCAGAACCCCTGGAGGAGAGACGATGGGAAGTCAGGTTAATGAGGAACATCCCCGTTGGAGCGGGAATCAAAAAGTCATCCCTCTCCCTCACCTTCCCCCACATCACCCCACCTAGCTCATTTCCTCTCCCCATGCCTCGCTTTGACTGAACTCACAATGCATAACTGGAAAACAAGTCTGGATTTATGGCACTGTCTGCAAGACTTCCTGGCATTCTAGGTAATCGAAAACATAAGACCTTCTGTTGTTGTTGTTGTTGTCGAGGTTGGATCTCTCCTCTGGCAGCCAGTGTCTGTGTGAATGCAGAGGTGGGATTCCAGAACACCAGGGTGTGGAGAGGGAGGCCCAGCCACAGCAACAAGCCCTTACACTCCTGCCCCCTCTTACATGCTCAGGACTTTGTGTTCACGAATGTCAGAACAAGACAAGGAATAAACGATCCAAAACCTGTGGGTGTGTGCGTGTGTGTGTGAAAGTGGAGGGAGTGTGTGTTTTAACCGCTACAATAACAAGGCTGTATCCATGGCGACTTCAGTTGAGTCAGCAGATCCAAAGAAAGACGTGTTCTCCATGACAGTCATGTGACCATCACGAGGGGTCGGGACAAATGCACCATCTAGGTACATTGGGACAATGCTCCTGCTAAGGTTTCCTGGAAAACCCTATTGCGAGTATCACGGATAAGGGCTTTAAAGGGACAGTGCACTGGTTGTGACACTTAACTAGGTTTGAAGCTACTGTAGGTGATCCCTGTTCTCTGAGCAACTGGAGGTGGAGGGGCTCCTCCAAGACAGGCCCGATCAGACCCAGCACACACTCACCGTAGCTGGCCTCACTGCCACTTCCAAGGCCCCTCAATCTTCTGGTACAAATGAACCAGAACAGATGATGGTGAAGTCACTTGAAATGAGCTTTTAGATTGTCAGTGACAAGGGGATGTTTTTTTCAGACTGTGTCCAACAGTCAAATCTGATCCAAGTGAATATGTTTCGCTCCAGCAAGTCCATGCACATCCTCTGTGATCTCTGTTCTTTATTTAAGACATCCAGGCATCCTGTCACACCCTCTGTCCTGCCCCCCCATCCCACTGCTGCCCTCACGACCCCCCCCCCTCCCCCCGTCTCCCCTCCACACACTCCCATGCCCCCCCCTCGTCTGGAGTTGCTGAGAAGAATCTGGGTGTCGGAGCCGCTCAGCCTTCCTGCGTGGACGGACAGATGGTGAGACTGGGAAGGACAGGAAGGGAGATCCTGACGCCTGTGCCGTATATCTGACAGACGCAAAGGGTATAACTGTGTGTGTGTGTGTGTGTCTATGTGTGTCTATGTGTGTGTGTCTGTGCAGGTCTGTGTGGGAGACAGCATCAACAACAAGGACGTTGAGGGTGATTGGTGAGTGTGAGGAGACACGGCAGCAGGAAAGGTCTGGGGGTGAGAGCGTGTGGTCAGACAGCACACAGGCTGCCAGGCAGGACAGTTACAGACAGCAGGCAGCACACCACTGCCCTCAAATCAGGCTGGAGGACTACAAGGAAAAGTAGCACCAGCTAACAGTAGTCAAGAGGGTTAGCTCTAGTCCAAGAAGGTAGCTATTAGTCCAAGAGGGTAGCTATTAGTCCAAGAAGGTAGCTATTAGTCCAAGAGGGTAGCTAGTCCCCGGCCTATAGATATTCCTAAGGGCTATCTATAGTCAAGTGGGCTAGCTATAGTCAAGAGGGCTAGCTGTAGTCCAAGAGTCAAGTCATAGTCCAAGAGTAGAGATATAGTCCAGGACCATATCATTTGCCCCGACGTAGTTCATTCACCAGCAGCTTACATTGTGGTCTGTAAAAGTCCGAAAACCACGAGATCTTATCAGCTACTACAGCAAGTACAAATACCATATAAGGCTTTAATAGCAGGACAGACGTACCCAGAACAAGAATGTGTTAGGCTGAGGACGTGGGTGCTTGTGTTCTAACCCTGTACTGATATGCTAGTAGCGCAGAAGCCAGCCTTACAACCCAGCAGCAGATAAGTGGGTGAGCACAGACATCTTAGACTCTAGGTCGGTTATCTGTGGCAGCACCACACAGGTCACATGACCAATGGTCCCATGAGTGACCACATTTACTGTTAAAGAAGCAAACAGCAGATGATAAAAGTCCCCATGCTACTCTAGACATGAGGTTAGCTTCTTTAGTTAGCCCAACACTTAACCTCTGACCAAGCCACCGGGCGCAAGTCTGAGTCACTCTGTCCTGCTGGTGGACTGACATGAACTTGAGAACGTTTCTTCTGAACCTGAATGTCTGAATTTGAAACTCTGTCACAGTGTTTCCTGTTTGGACTTGTGTGTTTGACGTGGAGGTGTTCCCTGGCTAACGTCTCCAGATAATCAGGGCAGACATGCCAAGTGGGTTAGCACCTTAACACCTTCCTCTGATGGGAAACGGGTTAGTCATTATTGCCATCAGATTAGATAGGAATGTGTTTACGGCAAAAGCGTGCGCGTGTGTGCATGTGTGTGTGTTATAGAGTGAGAGAGAGAGAGAGAGAGAGAGAGAGAGGGAGAGAGAGAGAGAGTGGTGGGAGAGTGAGATAATGGGAGGGTTCTGTGGCTGCTCTGCGCTTCAAGGAATATTTTCGGGTGCCCCTTCATGGTCTAGAAGTTTTCCGCAGCACAAATTACAGGTTCAGAAGCGCGTCTTCCGTGGAGACGAAGATGTAGGTGAGGCGTCTGCTATGTTTACGACACAGATATGAGCTTCAAGCAGGCCAGGGACTCTGCAGAGGCCTCAGCACATGGACGTGTGTGGCCGCTGGTGGTAGGAGAGCAGAGGGGGGGGGGGGGTGTCGGTCTGCTCTGCTGTGACACACCTCCCCAGTGACTGAACCACACTGAATGCCACCTTGCCATTTGTGCATTGTCCGTGCTCAATGGGAAAGTCTGGCCTGGCTGTTGACACATTGCCAGAGCGTCACCTCATTAGAGAAATTGGACGTTTATACGGGGTGAAGGACAAAAGCTTCAGGTGTCTGGGTGTCACCTTGTTGGGCCTGTGGAGGACAATTATCTTTACGACCCTGTCTCTGCACCTCTGTCTGTCTGTCTGCCGGTCTAGCTATACTTGTCTCTGAGATCCTAATGTTTTCATCACAGCATAACTGACCCTCCCTCTGCCTGATAGCAAGTCATTTGTTGAACTACTGGGAAAACCACAGTAATTATAGTAGAATTGTAACTAGGTGGGTTTGAAAATGTGTGTGTGTACGAGTGTGTGTGTGTCTGTGTGTGTGTGTGTGTGTACGTGTGTGCGTGTGTGTGTGCGTGTGTGTGTGTGTGTGTGCACGTGTGTGTGCGTGTGTACATGTGTGTGTGTGTACATGTGTGTGTGCATGTGTGTGTGTGTGCGCATGTGTGTACGTGTGTACGTGTGCGTCAGTGTCTTGGCAATGATCCTGTGGGCTTGTGCAAGTTGTAAAAAACGTTTTTAAGAGTATTTGGTCAGGTTTTGGTGGCCATGTTCCCATGCTGTTACGTCAG
This sequence comes from Hypomesus transpacificus, assembly GCF_021917145.1. Lineage (NCBI taxonomy): Eukaryota > Metazoa > Chordata > Actinopteri > Osmeriformes > Osmeridae > Hypomesus > Hypomesus transpacificus. The sequence goes on along the minus strand of NC_061068.1, from coordinate 11,957,131 downwards.
ATGCTACAATGAAGCGTTGGTCTGTAAAAGGTCACACAGCCTCTGGGCCTACATGTACACACACATCCCAGGTGACACGCCATCCCGCTCACAAGACATCGGAAACAAAGGGCGGGCATTTTGTTCATAGTTCCTGTTTATGAGCTCCATCATCATTAAGACAAACTACACAAATTAAACATCAAGGAGGATGTGGGAAGGATTTCAGAGGTTGTCGCAATGTTTAAACGAAATACCTGTTGTGAAACTGTGATCATACTGACGTCTTAACGTATGAGACAGATTCACTCACGCTACGTTTCTCATGGCTGTGCAGTCAAGACTCATCCAGATCCCAATCACACAAAACACAGAAGTACTAGGCCCCATGCAATGTAGTATGTCAGTAGAGACGCATACATACACGCATACTCCCAGTATTGTCATGACAACAGCAAACAGTGATGGGTGTAGCACGTAACGGTTGCACATTAACAAACACATGCATTCGGTTTTATAATCACAATACACATGGACAACACCCACCCACCTACACACACACACCTTGTTCTGTAGCTGGGTTAGAACAGAAGGTTCTGTGTGTGTGTGTGTGTATATGGTGGTAACACATACAGAACCGTAGTCCCACACAGAGGCTCAGCTTTCCTTTGACCACATCCTTGCATGTTCGCTTACGTTAGGATGGAGCCCGTTCATTACGTAACACTTCTCCAGTCAGTTTGCACGTGTGCTCCCACAATGCATAGCTCTGTCTCCTCCAGTCAGCTCGTCTCAGATCTGCGGGATGCTCCGCGTAGGTCATAATGGTTATGATCATCCACGCTGTCATCGTTATCTTGTATCAACCTCAAAAATGTGATTGATGATGACACGCTACAGGATCGCTCAAGGGATGTTTCTTCAAAGAACCATTTCCAGTTGTCATAACTCTCCTTCTTCTTTTCCTACTCTCTCTCTCTCTCTCTCTCTCTCTCTCACACATATATATATCTTTCTCTCTATCTCCTCTCTTTTTCTCTCCTCTATTTCCCTAATTCCCTTCTTCCTTCCTTACCTCTCTCTCTTTCTTTCCATCCCTGTCTTGTTTTGAGAAACAGGTAAATAGATGGAAACAGATCACACATCAAGATATTGTGTCATGGAACCACCTTTAATGAGGGGGCATCAGATTGTGCTGTTGACAGGTAAATATCAGGGCATGTGAGATCAAACTGTCATGCTTACATGCTTTGACATCTGATGTCTGTTTCTTGACCTGAAGGATAGTTTATACCCACACACACTTGTGCACTCTCAAACGTTCACACACACACATTTAGTCATGCGCACACACCTTCTCATGCACACGCTCTTGTACAAATGGGTGTGTCTGTGTCCTGCCCTTGACCGTGACTTCACAGGTCATTTACATCGAGGCCACTTATCAGCCATTTGTCTTACCCTAACCCTTTTATCTGATATATAAAACTGTCACAGGTGGGGGCGCTGGTGCCTCCACTTAGTCTACTCTTACTCTGAGGAGCAAAACGTATCTCCCACTCAAAAGATGCCAAAACTCGTAGAATCGAGGTATAAAATGTATTAGATTTATTGGTAAAAAGAAATAAAAAAGAAAAGGAAGTCCTTGTTGTTGATCGCCTCAAGAGGCTCTGGCAGGAGATAAGGTAGCCTGGTTCCTCTGGTGGCCGCTGATACTGGCCTCCTCCAGCAGGGGGAAGGGGGGTTATCCGGAGACTGCTGGAATAGTCCGATTGATTATTCTGCGCACACTGGACGTAATCCTATCGCCCACCCGGGACTGCAGGGTGCTCCAACTAGTGCATGAACGGCAAAATCTGTAAAACAGTGGAACATGGGCACACCACACATCAAACTCACGTGTGCAAGCGTAACACAACTGTGGATAAAACCTCAAACTCAGGTGTATCAATAGGCCGAGCAGTCCGGGCAGCACGTTCCACAAGCTTGACTGCGTAGAATTCACGGTACTCAGCTTCGGCGAAAGTCCGTGTCCGTGCGCACTGTGTTGCAGTCCCTTGCTCCCCCAGTCCTCTCTCTCTGCTTCCAGTCCTCTCTCTCTGCTTCCAGTCCTCTCTCTCTGCTTCCAGTCCTCTCTCTCTGCTTCCAGTCCTCTCTCTCTGCTTCCAGTCCTTCTCTCCGCTTCCAGTCCTCTCTCCGCCTCCAGTTTCAGTTCTCCTTCCAGTCCCAACGCCCTTTGATTGACGGTGATCTGAGTTTAAAAACCCTCCCAATCCCCCGGTTAATTGCGACCAGCTGGGTGCTTCCCTGCTGCACACCTGCAGCTAGTTGGTTTAATACGGTACTGAATATGGTCCTCGTGACAAAACCCTTTATAGGATCACCTGATTGTTTGCCACTTGCATCGTTAAAGCTAACCCAAATCCAACTGTTACTTTGATGCAATTTAGTTTTGTGCTGTTGAAAAAACATTGCCCAGGTTACTTAACCCAGGACAAAGGCCTTCCCAACAGAGACACTCCATGGATATTTCGTTCAATCTAGGTTTTGATCTGTGCCTGCTGAACCTCATGGTGTGTGCATGTGGACCACAATATTTACAGATCAAATTTGACTGTGAGATAGCAGTGTGTGTGATGTGTGCTGGTCTTCCTGATTATAGTCAAGCCTGCTGTTCATAAACACTCCCAGAGATGGCGTTGGAGCCTGAGGGAGTCTGACCTATGGTGACCCCCCAGCACAATGGTCCCCTCCACCTGTCAGCATGCATCTACAATAGGAAACCAACTGAAACAGCCGTGTAGGTTTCAGACACCCACTCGGTCATACCAAATCGCGTATGTTCAGAAAACGTTGTAACCTCGCCCACTCCTCTGTGTGTAGATGTGTGTGTGTGTGTGGGGGGGGTGTGGAATGGTGTGTGTGTGTGTGTGTGTCGGGGCTTACCCTGGCATGTAGCAGCATTCTGGTCTCTATATAGATCTGCCTGTAGGAACACACACTGGGGCAAGCATGGCAAACATGTCGTCTCAATGACAAACGGATCTGTCTGCTCAGGGTCACCCTCTGTCTCTCTCCTCCTCACTTCTATCCCACTTTGTATGTATCTCTCTCGCTCTTTCACTCTGTGCCCCTCTTTTTCTTTCTCTGAACTGGTTTGGAAACAATATTTATTTGGTTGCCTTGTTCTTGGAGGTAGACAACCTAGTGTTCTAGCAGCATTGTCGGCAGCTTGGGCAGTCTAACAGCTCTAATGTTGTTCACCACGCATTCATTAGCTGGCTACTGTAATCAAGATGTTATTATGGCACTTTAACAACTGTTGTTGTTTTTCAGAAATGGAGATGTTATGGTTACACTTGTTTTGTCGGATGTTTTGTGTTCATCATGCCTGGCAGCTGATATGTGGCTATTAGTAAATACGGAATGTTGCATGACTCTAGCCACCAAAATCCTGTAGACCTTCACACTTTTGATCTTTTGCTACCGTAGAGTTTCTATGTGCACTTTGTGTTTGTCCTTTTGGATAAAAGTGGCTGCTTCATGAAGAAAATGTAATGGTAGAGTGAAAGTGGTTCAATTCCCCCTTGGACAGCTATTGAGGAACCAGCAGTTATGAATCAGTTTCAACAATCTTTATTCCTCCCTCTCCCTCACCTTTCTCTGACCCCAGACAATCTCCTCTTCCATCTCTGGGTTCACTTTCCCTTCCCTGATGAAGATATCTCTCAATATGGAATATGAAAAACTGGGGTTGATCCACAACCTGGAAATAAAAGACAGATAACTAACCTCACAGGAACAGCGAGCGTCTCAAGGGAATCTTAGATAGCGTGTTTGATGTCAGTATCATGGATTCTTCTTTTAAGTCATCCTTTGGCCCTCGCCGCTGATTAGACGATCTACCACCCTGTGCCTGGGTCTACCCCCCTGTACCTGGGTCTACCACCCTGTACCTGGGTCTACCCCCCTGTACCTGGGTCTACCACCCTGTACCTGGGTCTACCCCCCTGTACCTGGGTCTACCCCCCTGTACCTGGGTCTACCACCCTGTGCCTAGGTCTACCACCCTGTACCTGGGTCTACCACCCTGTACCTGGGTCTACCCCCCTGTACCTGGGTCTACCACTCTGGGCCTGTGTCTACCACCCTGTGCCTAGGTCTACCACCCTGTACCTAGGTCTACCACCCTGTACCTGGGTCTACCACCCTGTACCTGGGTCTCATCCGATGCTTTCTGATAGAGACGAACAGGACAGCTTGCTGTAAAAGCAATCTAGGTCACATAACCATATCTAGTGTGGGTGGAATATGAAAAATGGGGCAAATAATTACTCATGAAATATACTGCAGGGTTAAATGTGTGTGTGTGTGTGTACGCAGGAAGATACACGAGGCTGACGGTTGATAGTTGTTTATCCATGAAGTTGGAAACCTGAGATGCTGGCTGTGCCTGTGAGGTTATTTATCTGTTTTTTTCCAGGTTGTCGACCAATTCCAGTTTTACATGTTTAATCTTTTGAGAGATATCTTCATCAGGGAAAGGAAGATGAATGGGCCTAGAGCCCAGTGCTGCCTCCCACATCTCCCACCTGGGGAGGGGGGGGGGGTGGTAGTGTGGGCGGGGGAGGGGGGGGGGTAAGATGGGGGTGGTGGGGGGTGGGGAGGGTGCCACACATGTCCCCAGGAAGGAAGTGAGTCGGTGATCACCTGGAGAGCTCCCAATCGATCGCTGTTGGCCCAGTTCCACGTGTCTAGGGCTGAGTACAGGAACTGACAGCAGAAGGGAGAGATACGCAACAACCATCCTTGCTCCCTTTAATAGCATGTTAGGGACACACATGTAAACATCCTTACCAGTTTACAGTATAAACTGGAAACACATCACGAAGACCCGCACGCAGCATCGGTTAACTTTGCATGCTGCTTAAATGGGACTATTCATTCCTACAGTTCAGAAACGAAAACCTCAAGATGTTTCTCTGGGCATGTTAAACATGATCTGCATTGTTATGGTTTTACATTCAGGCAGTGCAGCTGTGAGTGTGTCTTTAAGAGCCGAGACTGAAGATTTCCTGGAACACCACTATAGAACACATTAGGAAGCCTTATTGGCTTTGTCTATTGGCACCAGGAGATAGAAGAGTGGATCCTACTTCCACTGGTTCAATACAGATGCTGAGGGAAACGTGTGCCCTGTCTCACAGTGAGAACTGACAAACTAGCACGGCACTCGAGCTGCACGCCATGTCATCAGCTGACGTCACCCATCCGATCAGCTGCAGGTGTGCTGATTGAAGGTCTGGGCTTCCCCTATTTTGGGAGTTTTTCTTCAGTCGCTTTGGGACATTTTTCTGATCACAATCGAAATTCTCAAAACTATTTGTTCAACCTCCGCATCACCTAGTCTCAAATCGTAAAAATCTATTTATTTTTCTTTTGAACACATTTTCAATCCCTAGGTACGTTCGTGCAAATGAGTGTGTATAATTGTATGCCGTTTCACACATTATCAATTGGTTGAGTCATGTTGATCAAAATATGTTGGTTCTCTGTTCTCCTCCAAAACATGTGGGCTTTACCTCATTGCAGAAGTCATTACGTGCAAAACGGTTGAGCCAACAGCATAAACAGTTATTCCTAAGAGATGATTCCTATGTTTACATTTTAAATATTCTTTTCCTATGCAGTGCTGTATAACGGTTTTGTATTTTTCTGTATATCAATAACATGCTCTGTCGACAAATTACAGTACAAACAATAAATGTGAATCCTGTCAATCAATCTCCCACATACAGTGAGCAATTTCATATTTTGTTCTTTTTAAATTGATACGCGCCCTACATAAAGACTGCAACCTTGGGCATTTTCAATACTGTAATTGTCATAAAAACCGTAGCCATAGAAACTACTTACACAACAGTGTCAAGTTGACAACATGGCTAAGCATTTTGAATGTCTTGTTTGTGAACAATGAAACAAGGGCTTTTCATTCTGATGGCACAGATGTGTTCATTGACATGTATGCCCTTTGAAAGATGGGGTAAGAATCTTGACAACATTTTCAGGCTTTTGTTAGTAATCCATTGTGTGTTGCAGTTTGTATGACTTGTTTCGAGAAATGCACTTACTGCTTGGCAAATGTTTAGAACGATTTGAGATATGTACCAAAGCGACTGATCAGGACACACATGCTAACTCATTGTGCGTTATGTAGGCTACCTGTAAACCTCCATACCTTATACAGGATGCTGTTATTGCTCTGTGAAACCTTTTGACTTTATACTATAGATCTATACATTGAGTTTGATTCAATTTCCTCTCCCCGGGGAGATTGATACATCCCATGCTCCATGCCTTGTTATTGTACAGTACGTACTTGTGTTACTGTTGCTGCTCCAAGGTAAGACGTTTTCCCCCTTCGGTAAAACCACTCTGCTAAAGACAAATCCATTTCCATTGCGAGAAATGATCAAATCAGTATGTGAGTGTCTTGACTGAACTGACCCTGTGTAGATCTCTGAGGTTCTGGACCATGACTTGTTGTTGATATAAAGGGGGGGGGGGGGCGGGGGGGGGGGGGGAAGGTGAGGGTTACTTTTAGTCATTTAGCAGATGCTCTTATCCAGAGCGACTTACAGTAAGTACAGGGACATTTACCCCGAGGAAAGTAGGGTGAAGTGCCTTGCCCAAGGACACAACATCATTTGGCACTGCCGGGAATCGCCCCGACTCCTTAACCGCTCAGCCACCTGACTCCTGGTTGGGAAGGGTGGGGTTGAGGGGAGAGGTGGTTGGGGATGGGAGGTCAAGGGAAAGGAGGGGTAAGGAGGGGGAGGGATAGAGAAGAGGGCGAGGGTGAGGGTGAGAGACCTCGACCCCTCTCTGTGGGTAAGGCGCCATGGCGACCTCACTGGAATGTTGACCTGGAAATATTTGACGTCCTGATCTGACGTTTTTTTTAAGGAGAAAAAAATGACTTGGAGCAATTACTGCTTGCTGTGTAGGGGGCTGGCGGGCTCAGGGGATCATTCTTGGTTAAGGAGACACTAATAGGCCTGTTAATTCTTCTGCTGAATGAAAAGAAGTGCGTTGAGCAACAGGGGGAGAATTACACAACTACGGTGTTGCTGACGATCAATGCTGGGTATTAGCTGAGTGAGATAAGCTTTGTGGGACCGAAAACAGAGCTTGGCAAAGATCAGATGGAAAAACTGCAATTTAGAAAATAAGTCTTTAAATCTCATGAAGTAGATTATATATTTCCAGCTGTTAAACAAAGGAGGGATAAACTGTTGAACCTATTCTTCAATGTGCTTTCCAAGGTTAACAGTGGTACTGGCAGGTTAACATAAAACGTCTGAACCAATGACAGACTGCACCAGTCATTAACCAGGACTGGGTGCACAGTGGGGAAGAGACAGAGAGAGGGAGAGACAGAGAGCGAGACAGAGAGAGAGACAGGTGGATTTACTTTCTTTAAGAAGCTTTAGAGATTTCACCTCTACACAAAGACACGTCAGGAGGCCAGCAGACACACAGGCCTGTATTAACCTCTTCTCCTTTCGGTCTCTCCTTTTCGTGTCTCCATCTCATTCCTCCTCTTCTCTTCTGCCCTCCCATGAACCTTTCTTGCCCCATAATTTCCTCTTTCTCCTCTTCTCTTTCCTCCTCTCCTTGCCTTCATTCGTTCCCATCCATCCGCCTCCATGCCCCCCCCTTCTTTTCCACCCCTTCGCTCTTCTCTGCCCCCCCCGCCATCTTCTCTCATCCACCTCTTTCCTACCGTCCTTACCCCTCCCAGGTGTTCCAGGTCTGTATGTCCACCAATCACAGTTACTCTATGTTGTTTTCGGCCTCCTGTTTATGGGGAAGTGCATTTATTGCGGCGTAATCCAGTAGCAGGGCAGTCAGATGACGAGGAGCTCAGCCTTGCTAATATGGGATTAAACCAACATGCTCACGTAGGCCTCCGAGGGCACTGGGGGTGGGAAGAGATAGGGAGAGAGACAGAGGGGGAGAGAGAGAGAGAGAGAGAGACAGAGAGAGAGAGAGAGAGAGAGAGAGAGAGAGAGAGAGAGAGAGAGAGAGAGAGAGAGAGAGAGGGGGGGGGGGGGGGGGGGGGGGGGGGGGGGGAGAAAACAGACATGCAGAGGGGGGGGGGGGGTCACTTGCTGTGTCACCATTACCCCCTGAGAGCCTCTTCCCAGTCAGCAAGGATTATGACTGCATGTAAACAGAAGATCTAGGATAAAGCTCAAGCCACACATACATGCCATAGGTTTAGAGGCTACATAGTCATCTTCACTGCTTGACAAAAACCCAGTTTGTTCACTATCTAATGACAAACATCAACTTAGAAATTGAAGTACAACACGCAAGCCTAATCGCCTAGTTGATTGTGTTGATGTGTCAGCCATGTTTTAAGCCCCAACGACAGAGCCACGCTCACTTTGAATGACTGTTTTTCTATATTTAGAATCTTTGGTGACACATGAACTGTTTTTGCAGATTCTGTCTTTCTACAGTATCTCTGTGACAGGAAGTCTTTAACCATCTCTTGTGATTTCCTGTCACAAGAGTCCCATGTTGCCTCTCTGACAGCTGAAATCAAAAGGTGTTTTGTGTCACCCTTGTTTGGTTCCAGTTCTCTGGATGCTGTTACACCTTTTCAGGAACAGATGCGTATCTAGGGATTTTAGAAGGAAGTCAGAGAGGAGACAGGCGTTACTAACTGCACTGTGCTCTGGCTGGCTCTGTAAGGATTAGAGGGGTTGAGTGAGAGGCAGCTGACGAACAACTTCCTTATTTAACTTCCTCCGCTCAGACCGTGGAAAACTACTGCAACTCTCAACCAATCAGAAGCCCCAGACAAACTCCTATCAAACTGAGTGCTATAGAAAGAAGAAAATCGTCCACTGTTTAAAAACACTGTGGCACAAAAACACAACTGTAAAGCGATAAGACAACAGTTTATAACCCTAGTCATATGGACGCATAAAAAGATAAAGCACAGTATTCTGTGTGAATTGGTGTACATTTCCCCTTTAAAGCTATCTAACAAGAAATTGTTTGCTATGTATTAATCTATAACTCATGACCTCAAAGATATGCTCCATCTGTCACACCCTAGAGAGACAATCACACTGTATGATGGAGGAGGCTGTGATCAGTACAGCTGCAACATTTGGATGATGCAAAGGCCTGTTAGGTAAAATCATGAACCACACCGTGCATTACAAACAAATCCAGGAGGGAGACATCAACAGAGATTAAGTCTTACATAACTACCCAGCATATAAAACAATGACCTGTCAGTCTAGAACCCAGAATAATATAACCCTAGATACAGCCGAGAGAGAGAGAGGGAGAGAGAGAGAGTTGCCTTGTGAGCCACACCATTGTATGACTTATGTTTGAAAAAATGTTGACAAGACTCAAACTCAAAGTAACGAAAGGCAGAAGTGTAAAACCAGGAAGTTGCTAAATAGCTTCTGTGGGAAGTCTGCCGGCAGACGCAGACACCAGAAAAGAACAACATGCACAATACAAACACGTTTCATGAACCAGAAGGGCTCTGTGGATGTGGATGTGCCAGATGTAAAGCCACCTCTGTCCAACCTGGACCAGACAGTAGACTGTGAATCTCAGGTCCCCAGGCTGTTTGAAAAAGATAGACATGGTGTTTTCTCATACATTGTAACAGATCAGTGATTCTTTCCTCTCCTTTTTACTTTGTAATCCTCTCTAACATGGCAACACTTTGATTGAGGAGAGATTTAAATCCAATATTCAAAATTCCACCCTAACTCCCTTCACATGGAGCAAGTTGGCCATGGCAAGTCTACAGAAATTTGCATGTGGTGCATGCATATTCAGATCAACTGCAAATAACAAGTTTTGTTCTTGCAGTTGCCTGGTGCTGATAAAGCTCAGTTTGGAAGCCCGTGTGTGTCAGATATAGCCTACTGCGTGACTTGGTGTACAGTCCAATAGGCTAAGCTTTAGGATAGGACAGCAAGAAATGACTCATCACTATCTGGTTGTATTTATGTCAGATTTTGACAAGATGGGTAGGAATGATGGATATTGGCATCTAAATACAAGAGCGTACGCTACATTAATTAAGAATTTAAGAAAAAGAAGAAATATAATTGTAAAGAAATGTTGTCATCAGTTAGGATTTATGATACAGAGTGATGATAAACTAACACAGAATATAACGTAAGTTGTAGTTTTGATATGTAGAGTAGTAAGAGAGAAAACAAAGAGAAATAGAGCTCTTGGTGTATGTTTCATTTATTGTGTCTGTGTGTCCTACATGTAAGACCTAGTGTCCTGCATGTAAGACCTACAGTGTCCTGCATGTAAGACCTAGAGTGTCCTACATGTAAGGCCTAGTGTCCTGCATGTAAGACCTAGCGTGTCCTACATGTAAGACCTAGAGTGTCCTACATGTAAGGCCTAGAGTGTCCTACATGTAAGGCCTAGAGTGTCCTACATGTAAGGCCTAGAGTGTCCTACATGTAAGACCTAGAGTGTCCTACATGTAAGACCTACAGTGTCCTACATGTAAGACCTACAGTGTCCTACATGTAAGGCCTAGCGTGTCCTACATGTAAGGCCTAGAGTGTCCTACATGTAAGGCCTAGCGTGTCCTACATGTAAGACCTACAGTGTCCTACATGTAAGGCCTAGCGTGTCCTACATGTAAGGCCTAGCGTGTCCTACATGTAAGACCTAGAGTGTCCTACATGTAAGGCCTAGAGTGTCCTACATGTAAGGCCTAGAGTGTCCTACATGTAAGGCCTAGAGTGTCCTACATGTAAGACCTAGAGTGTCCTACATGTAAGACCTACAGTGTCCTACATGTAAGACCTACAGTGTCCTACATGTAAGGCCTAGCGTGTCCTACATGTAAGGCCTAGAGTGTCCTACATGTAAGGCCTAGCGTGTCCTACATGTAAGACCTACAGTGTCCTACATGTAAGGCCTAGCGTGTCCTACATGTAAGGCCTAGCGTGTCCTACATGTAAGACCTAGTGTCCTGCATGTAAGACCTAGTGTCCTGCATGTAAGACCTAGTGTCCTGCATGTAAGACCTAGAGTGTCCTACATGTAAGACCTAGTGTCCTGCATGTAAGACCTAGTGTCCTGCATGTAAGACCTAGAGTGTCCTACATGTAAGACCTAGCGTGTCCTACATGTAAGGCCTAGAATGTCCTACATGTAAGGCCTAGCGTGTCCTACATGTAAGACCTACAGTGTCCTACATGTAAGGCCTAGCGTGTCCTACATGTAAGACCTAGAGTGTCCTACATGTAAGACCTACAGTGTCCTACATGTAAGACCTAGAGTGTCCTACATGTAAGACCTAGTGTCCTGCATGTAAGGCCTAGAGTGTCCTACATGTAAGACCTAGTGTCCTGCATGTAAGGCCTAGAGTGAGGCTCCGGAGGCTCAATTAAGACACATGAAAGGCCCAGAGGGAGGCTCTGAGTGATCAGTCAAGAAAAAGTTCAACTCTGGGTGTACTTGTTGTAATAAGATATGGAGTGGGTTAGGGAGGATATTTGAGACTAGAGAGTCTCTTTAGGGTGTAGTAGGTAAACTTGGAAAAGTCCCCTAAAACTTTGCAGGATCAGCAGAATTTGAGAAGACTAAATGAGGACCAAGAGAACATGGATTCATAACTGATAATAGACCAATAGGATTTTGTAAATGTTCAGAGGTGGAGATTTGTTGGTTATAAAAACTGTAACACAGACAAAGGAATTCAGATTGTTCCCTGGAACTTTCTCGTTGTTTAGTATGGTGTATTGAGCTGAATTAAAATTATACTTGCATCAAGCCATTCACTGGTTTCCGTGCTGTTTGTGTCGAAAGTTGATTTTTGGACTTTTTGTAAGTCGTGAAAAATAAGTTGTGAAAATGTTGTGAAAAAATACACAAGATCTTACTAATAGCTAGAGCAGTGCTACACCCTTCCTTCAATGATCGTTGTGAACTTTAGAAAAACTAAGGCAGTGCCCCTTGGCAGCAAATGCCAGCACAGTGCCCTTTGGTGGGAAACATGTTTTTATTTATTTACTACAAACTGATCATCAAAACAACGTCACACTCTTCACTGAACATTCTTGGGTCATGAGTAATACACCTGCCAAATTTCAACTTCATACAGTGCCGTAGTACACCGACACGCACTCACATACAGATTCCTTTCCCTTATATTAGATCAATATCTTTATACACACAGCCCTAACTTATTTGACATCCTTTAGACATGTCAGACATCACTGCTCAATTCACTGAACCTCCCCTCATGTTCCTGCTGCAGCCTGGCTTGTACATCCACATTCTATAAGGAAAGTAGGTGCCGCTTTACTTTTCTGTATAATTTTCAGCAGGGATGGGAAGTGCTGCACTTTTTTAGCATGTAGTAAGAAGAGACTCAGCTTTACAATGAAAGCTTTCAATGAACAGATCATTCCAACAACTGATTTGTGTGATGTCTGTCAGGAATGCAAGATCTAGCTGCCATGCTATATCAGACAGTAGAGAGGTGTACTTCTTTCTTGACGCGAAAAAAACGATGCAGAGCCATTCATCTTCCTCAGGGCCCAAAATCGAAATCATACAGGGAAGAACAGGGTTCTTCTGACCATGGAGAAGAAGCCCTGGTCCCCCTAAACGTGAAGTACAGTCAGGGGGCGTGCTTGTGAATAAAGTGGAACCTGTCTCTTTAAGAAGACGCTCTCCTGTTGCACGGGGAGGCAGGCCGGTGATTTTCCACTCATGCTAATGTATAAATGGTCACCCATTTTAAGAGACAAAGGTCAGAAAAAAAACCATATAAATAAAATTTACCGCTGTAATACCCTTATTCTACATCCTGACGCCGCACAATAGTTGAAGGGACCGCTCGCCTGTAAAGGAATAAAAGGAAACACAGCAGGTAACGGAACAAACCACCTCTATTAGAACATCTATTGACGATGCTGTGCGCTCATTTTTAATTTTTAATTTAAGGCAGTTCAATATGTTATTTTATTTGTAATGTTGAATGATGAGAAGATTTGCATTACCTACAGGACATTTTGTGAAATGTTTCTTTTTTATTTCCGAATCAGTTCTCCATTAGATTGTGTCATTATGATTTTGTTGCATCCATTATTTTAAACATTCATACTTTGTGTGTAAAAGGGATGAGGAGACCTATCCGTGTCATCATTGGTTTTGAAACAGAGGTTCGCACATGGCAAATCATGTGTATGACAGCTTCAATTCTGTAGATAATTCTCCTTGATTCGGAGGTGCTTACGCATACCCATCTGTCACATCACCGATAACTTTGACGTGTCCGTATTATGTTCTTTTGACATACATTGTCCTTTTGCACACTGGTGCTATGCATTCTGTTCGTCAGTTAAGCTACCGTGGCGACAAACTAAACCGGGAAGTAGCTTAATTTAGATTCAAACCATCTAGGTTATCTGCGCGTCATTCTCCAACGGTTTAACATGTCCATTCATGGCTCGTCTGCTATGTTTTTAATTGTCTTTCAGTAGCATACAGTACCCCATAACCTTGCCAGAAATATTTCCATAATTTCATTATTGCCATCTCCTGCCCAGTTTCTTTTTAAGCACGGATGAGGGGCTGGTGTCAGTGATGGGTTTTCCAGTTACATAAATAATTGAGTCTATGAGGGTGTGAATAGATATGTTGTCTTCGTGGTTACAGTAAAAGCTTGAGTAGGTGAATGTATGACTGTGCTATTTCCCCGGTTCCTGGGGTATTAAGCGGTGGTGTGAAAGACATCCCATAGGCTACCTCCATGGTAACAAGAACGCGCGCTGTAATATGACAGTCGGTGAAATCTAACTCGCACCTCAACCTAATTAGACTATATATTAGCCATTATAGTCGTCCTCTGTCAAATGCAAATGCATTTTTTTATTCATATGAAATTCATATAGCCTAGGCCTACTTGTTTGTTCATGACGCATTTGAAACTGTCTTCATTGCTTGATGATCTGTGGGGACGAACCGAAGCGCACCCCCTCGAAATCAAGTCTGCGAGGTAAAATTCGAGGTAGACCTGACCGTACAGCGCGTGTTTGACTGTAGTGATGTCTTGGCCAGTGACGGTCTACTGCATTTTGCATTACACTATATGTTGTCGGTGGTGAAAGGAGCTAGTGGCGTAATAGCAGAGACTGAGATAGAACGTCGAATTTTGTCGCTAAAGATAAAATTGGCACAGCGAAGTGACAAAGGCATTCATCACGTTATGACGTTGGTGCGCGCCCTTGAAGATTGAAGCAGGAGAAAGCTTTGCTCAACATAGTGGTTCATACAGAGCAGTAGCCTACAGATATGACCTCATGCAGATAGCTTACTGATATAGGGACTGTAGCCTACTGCACTATACGCTGACAGTGATGTGATTCCTATTCATGTGAAGGTTGTTCAGCCTTGTCACTTTACCTCTTTAAGCTTTTGGTCCAATTTGCCTCAACCTTTTCCTGTCAACACGTTAGCCACAGATGCAGCTAACTAGATAGACAAGTGAAAACGTGGTTGTATTCCTGTCCACAAGCCTTAAACCAGCCTCTTGTCAACACAACCACTTCTGGTAAGGCTGTAGGTGAAGCAATGAGCCAAGGGCAGATCTTTAAGCCAGTCTCCCGCATATCAAGACAAATTATCTCCCTTTGGACCAAATGAATACCTCAAAGGTCTAAGCATGATCTTCTTGTCAATGACAATGTCAAACCGGGTTTACCTACCATCCAAATACTGAGATTCCAAAAACCACATTTTGCAACATTTAAACGTTGTAAGGCATTGGCCAGTGTGATTTATTGCAATGTAGATTGAGCTGCTTGGCTGATAATTTGTCTACCAGACCCACGTTAACAAGTTAACATGCTGCTTCAGGAATGATAATCCCAGTGCTGCTTAGTTTGCTAATATTGGAATTAGAAGAACACCAACCTCGAGGGCCCTAAGGCTGCCATTCCTCTCCTCTTCATATAAAGGACACACAGTCTATCTCCCAGTGAGCCCCCACCTAAGTAACAGACAGTCTCTCCTTCAACCCTCCCATGCTCTACTTTCTCTCTAACCTCCTTAAAGTCTGTCTCTCGTGCTCCCCTCATCTCCCCATCTCCCATCCTCCTACCCTCAGTCTACCCCCTCCTCCTCCTCTCACAGCCTACCTCCTCTCAGAATCTGTGTCCCGTCTGCCTCTCCTCCTCCAGCCAACATACTGTCAGAACTGAGAGAAATCACTCACCAGCCAGTTAAACATCCCATAATAGTGTGTTTGGCTGGAGAGCTCATGGTTATGTGCCAGCTGGGATGCAGTTTACGTGGTCTTAATGGGTACAGGCACGGTCAAATAGCCGTCTGAATCTAGGCTGGTAGTGGAGACGAGGTCCAGAAAGGTGTCAGTGTGTAAAAATACCATGGCACTCCTTGGGTTTGGGTCTAAGGAGAGGGCAAGGTCTATTTTCAGAGCGTATTTGGACCTTGAAAGACGCACAGTCGCGAAATCCCCTCTATTGTGGGTGTGTGTCGCTGTGAATGAAGTGGTTCTCTGCTTTCATCTATATTTTACGGCCTGGTCTATATCCTTGCTGGCTTGCTGCCCCACTAGTGCATGTCTGATATCATGCATGTGGTACATTATTAACCATTCCTGAACCGCTGACCCAGTTGTCCCCTCTTTCAGGACCAGGAGAGGTTGATCTATAACTAGCTGTTTCTGAACCCCAAAAATATGTGCACAACTTACAGAAGTACATGGGGATGAAGTCATAACATGCATCGGATTTATATTCCTCCAGTGTGTCTGGACACACCGCCTGCCAGAAGTGTTTCTGGTGTTGCAAGTGGTGAGAAGACCTTCCCCTAGGTTATTGAGAAAGCAGATTTATCTTTTGTTGTTATTGGTAGAACTAATTAGCTATGTAGTAAAGTTGGTTTGGAATAGCCAGCTCCAACTGAAAGGTCTTGAATTTGTTCTTGTCGTCCTGGCCTAATGAATTGAGACCGATATTCAATCCCAGGCTTTTCCTTTAACTGGAAACTGTGTTGTTATTGAACACTTACAGACGGCTGGGTACTTGAGTGGATGTGATCCAACAGTCAGCTGATCATGTGACTTGACTGGGAAGTGAAAGTCAGAGTATGAACACATCCCAGTGTTTGCTCACTGAAGATAGGACTTGTAGTGTACACACACACACACACACACACACACACACACACACTGCATCTATGCTTTGGGTTATCCTCAGTTACACAAACAGAAGCCAGACTGTATCTCTGCTTAGAGGCTGGTACACAGTCCAGGGTTCTGTCAGTGTATGTGTCTTGAGCCTCTTCAATTGTATCAGTCAGATAGGCTATCAGGTTCAGGGCCATACCAACTGTGGGCCCTTTATGGTGCCTACTGTAGTCCATACAGTAGAGGAATGTGTTATGATAGAGAGAGAGAGAGAGATGGAAAGAGAAAGGGAGAGAATAGAGTTTTAATGTGAAAGCCCAGTGGAAACAGTCTCTTAAAATAGGGCCGTTATGTAAGTGGCCTGAGCCGCACGTGTCCCACAGCCCAGAAGTCTCCCTAAGCTGCCTGCCTCTTTCACACGCGTAGACATACATACATACATACATACATACATACATACATACATACATACATATACGCACGCACACACTCACATACAACATACACACGCACAAATACACACACATGCAAAACAACACACGCAAGCCAGTTGGGACTCGAACTGCAGGAGTAGCAGAGGTGGTTTGGACCCCAAGGATGTTTTACTGCGGTTGACTCAGAAAACGCAGGTACAATTTCTTGCCAGTGAGCCTTAGAAAATTCAGCTCATGAGTACAGAAAAGTACCTGTGAGGGTAAAGGTCACCAGACTCCAGTTGATCCTCTTAGGGATGCCAGACTGATGCTGTCCCCTCCTGTTTGGGTGCTGGGAGGAGGAAGAGAAAGGATTGTGAAGAAGGCTTTGTTTATTACAGGAAACGTTAGATGTCTTATCAGATTCAGCCTGAGGCTCCCAATGTTCCTCATCCTTTAACACACACACACACACACACACACAAGCTTATGGAGCTTAACCTCTTGTGGTCCTGAACACACAAAACCAATAAACACACACAAACACTAAAAACACACTCTCTTGACCACAAGCATCAATTCCTCCACTTCCCTATCTTCCGTTAGCCTGAGGGAGGCTGTTATACTGTTGACACATATGCAAACTTGGTGATCACAGATCATGTTCTGCTATAGGCCATTGCGCATAATTGCATCCTGCACGGTTGAATCCAGGAAGTTCATCCAAGGATATGAAAGTCAATGTACTTCCTGTTTTGACTGCATAAGAGTGAAACCTCTGCATCTGCAGAGTGTGCCGTCGTGCCGGATGTGAAATTCATCAATAATGAAGACCAAGAATGTACATCTAAGAAACAGTCCACCCTGAAAAATCCTCCCATGGGTGTCTGTCCTGACCAGAGGACGCAGCTACTGAGGCCAACATGAAGCCAGTTAGCTTCATCAACGCTTGTCTCTGTGTGTTATCAGGAAGACAGCTGGCTAACAAGCCACATGCATGTGCTGTAACCAGAGACAGGGGTGTGAGCACCCGGTGGAAACTTAGCAAGGTAATGGTTCCCCTCCAGATGGGCCCTGCTCATCCCAGCCTCACCATGGCCTCTGCTTGGCTTACCTGGACTGCACCTGATATACTTGGCACCTGTCTGTCTATCTGACCGACTGCCTGTCTGCGTGTCCTGAAGTGTCAGAGAGTGGAAAGTTACCTGGAGTGTGTCACTCCGTTCCAAGAGGCTTTACCCTGTCACAGGACAGGGTTTATCTGCCTTAGTTAGTGGGCGTGTCCGGCCGTGAGCCGTGGTTGGTCCATGCAGGCTAAGGTGACCGGGAGGAAGAGAGAGTATGATGAGATTCGAGGGATGGTTTAGAGAGGAGAGGATCAGACACAACACTAACCCAACGCTGCCATGAAGGAGATGTAAGTAGAGGAACCAGGGGAGAGGGGATGTTTGTCCGGGGGGGGGGACCACACGATGCCAAGTAGAGAGATGCAGTGACTGGGATTTGCTAACCCGAGGAAAAAGTACCAAACGGTCAGAAGAGGCAGACAATGGATCATGGAATTTTCCGTACAGTCAGCTTGGTGTGTCATAGGGCTTATGTAGTCTATAGATAGGAAGGACAGTGAGTTGCGCTTGCTTAAACAGAGCCAGGGTTATTGTTCTTCTGTTCTGTTGCTTTACGAGACGCATAGATTACCTATACATATTTCGACTTCTGGGTCTAGCGTGTCTTCCGTATGTTGAAAAGCCTATTTTTGATGGTCTCTTAACTGTGATCCTCTAATGGCGGTTATGTACGGAATGTCTTTACTAATGCATCTGCTTGAATATGGGACAGTATTCTAATAATGAGTGGTGATGGAAAAAGCTAAATGATGAGGTCATTGACTTCAGGTACAGACAAAGAAGGATACTGAGAAAGTGTCCCAAGTCTGACCTAAGCAGAAAAGCAGTCTTCCAGGAGTTCACGTAATGGAATTAAACTCATTAGCCTACTGGCGGGCCTAAAATAAGCTTGCAAATTAGACGACTGCATGGCGCAAACTATCCGTAACATAATCAACTAGCCAGTTGGCCTACTGCAGCAAGGTGCCACAAGCTGGGCATATTGGCCTACTCGACGACATACATGAGTCATCCGTTGTGAGCCGGTGATGTCAACAGTGACATGGACAGGGATGGAGGAATGACTGATGGAGGGATGAAAGGGCTCGGGTTGACATTTGCCGACGACAGCGAGGCCAACAGTATGGCGCTCAGAGTTGGCTTGGCTCTCTTTCTCCCCGCTTCTCTGTCAGTGTCTGGTTCCTTAGGATCAGGTGCACTAGGAAATGAGCCGCACATTTGCTGTGACATTTAATTATATCGTAAGATGAACTCGAGGATTCATTTTAAACTGTCAAACTGTCTACATTGCAACGTTGTGTTTTGATCTAGGTTACATGTAAGAGAAGAGCACAATGACAGGAAATGTGCTTTCATCATGCCAGAGAACAGGCTGATAGGCAGGCAGAGCAGTGCTTAGTAGTTGAGGTTGATATACAATCTTAGTCCCAAGTATAGCCCAGCTCATATGGCTCTGGTATCTAAGTTAGACACACAATTTTCTTGGATTACACTCGGCGGTCACACCACATGTGTAAACGCATTGTAAATCTCATGACTACAGGAAACGCTCTGAGAATTTACTACCAACAGGAGTGACTTCAAGTCTTGAGCCCACAGATGACAGTTTGTCTGTAACTCCAACACGCCCACAGCTTCTCTGGGGAAGGTAGCTGTCCAATGTTTGGCGGCCCAAAACAAGATGACGTATTGGCTATTGTATCTCTTTGAGGGAGACGTAGTACGTAGCTCTCTGCTCGGAAATCGATGACACTCTCAATCTTCAGGACTTTAGAACCGAATTGATTAATTGTCAATCTCTCTCTCTCTCTCTCCCCCCCCCACAACCCCTACAGCATGGCACAGAAAGAGAAGCTGCAGTGTCTGAAGGACTTCCATAAAGACACTCTGAAGCCCTCCCCAGGCAAGAGCCCGGGCACGAGGCCCGAGGACGAGGCGGAGGGAAAGCCGCCCCAGAGGGAGAAGTGGGCGAGCAAGCTTGACTTCCTGCTGTCCGTGGCCGGCGGCTTCGTGGGTTTAGGCAACGTGTGGCGCTTCCCTTACCTCTGCTACAAGAACGGTGGAGGTGAGGGGACTCGTTAGTCTCTGGGTTGTACGTGTCAAGAAGTGTGCGATGGCACTGCTTCCTGATCTCGTTGAAACTAAATTCAGTGTCTGTCCGTCTCTCTCTCTCTCTTCTTCGATGTCTGTCTCCCTCAGGTGCATTTCTCATTCCGTACTTCATCTTCCTGTTTGGAGGGGGACTTCCTGTTTTCTTCCTGGAGGTGGCGCTTGGGCAGTTCACCTCCGAGGGCGGCATCACCTGCTGGGAGAAACTCTGTCCCATCTTTACCGGTGAGTAACATGGAATAGGTCTCTACTGCTGGGTAGAAACACCGTCCTCTAAAGGAGTTCATTCTCTGTTTTTCTGAGGAGGGTGAAAATGTCCTCTGGGCACTTTTTAGGATCCTTTATATCCTTTTCTCAACCTTGTGACGAGGGGTGTGACACCAGTGTCTGGCCTGCCACCAGACTGGGATGACCTTGTTTTGATTCTAGTTGCTAGGAGACCAGGCCCTATTTTGACTCTGGTTGCTAGGAGCCCTTTGCTGCAGATCCATCCTTTTCTCCTTTCCTCTCTCCTCCACTTTCGCTCCTATCCTTCCTGCTATCTACCAGCTGATTTAATGATAGAATTATTACTCTCCCAAACGCGCGCACACACACACACACAACAATCATTTTTTGTATCTACCGATTCAAAGGCTTCTCAGCCGTAGCTCCATGTACCGTAAAAAAACGAGGTCTGTGCACATGCCCCGTTTTTTCTTTCTCTTGCACCACCCTCCACACACACAAACACACCCACATGGGCACACACACGTACAGAGGCGCACACGCACACACACACACACTCATACAAGCTCCCAGAACCCTTGAGACTTGGCCGTGAACAGAATGTGCTGAATTACATGTTGCCATGGTAGCAGTGCAGGAAAACATCTGAGAGACCTAGCGATGAGATGGGAGTAGTGGAGAACGACATTTACGAGTTGCAGAGATGGATGGAAGGAGCACTCTGTTAAACAGGACAAAGAAAATGGAGATTCCCGTATTTCATTACAAGCTGCCTCTGCTGAACCGCAAATCACTTAGACCCGAAGATGGATACATCTAGGTTGTTTAATATCTGTGTATCAACCACACACACACACAACCACACCTTATACCTCTATCTTGTGTCCCTGCCAGGTATTGGCTACGCCTCCTTCGTGATCGTGTCTCTGCTCAACATCTACTACATCGTGATCCTGGCCTGGGGCCTGTACTACCTGTTCCAGTGCTTTCAGCCTGAGCTGCCCTGGGCGCGCTGCAACCAGCCCTGGAACACCCCTAACTGCGTGGAGGACACCGTCCGTAAGAACAAGACCCTCTGGCTGGCTGCTAACTACACCAACTTCACCTCCCCGGTCACTGAGTTCTGGGAGTGAGTACCCTCCAGGGCTGCTGCCAAACCAAGAGGCTTGACGCAAATTCACAAACTGAGACGCACACATGCACGTGCATACACGCTCTTTCCGCCCCCCAAATCTTACAAACGCCACAGAATCTGTCTCTCTCTGTCTCTGTCTCTCTCTCTCTGTCTCTCTCTCTCTCTCTCTGTCTCTCTTTCTGTGTCACTCTCTCTCTCTCTCTCTGACTCACTCACACTCAAACCGTGAAGAGCCTTACCTAAAGTCGGCCTTTCTCCCCTCCCAGGCGTAATGTGCTGTCCATCTCCAGCGGTATTGACGATCTGGGGCCCGTCAAGTGGGACCTGGCTCTCTGTCTGCTGGCCGTCTGGGTCATCTGCTTCTTCTGCATCTGGAAGGGCGTCAAGTCCACTGGAAAGGTATCCAACCAAACTGCATGCGCACTTTGGATTGTTTTGATTGATGCTCACAATACTCCCAGAGATCCCCACCTACAACCTGGAGGTCATATAAATGGAGTACATTTAGTAACTTAGTCTTCAGGCATGACCAGGCTTGGCTTGGATGTGTTGCTCTATTCACATAAAAGGACAATTACCCAGTGCATATACCTTGAACTTGACACATTGATTACAACAAGACCCAGGACACACTCTCTGGTTGCGGTGTGGCTTCACACGCTCTGGCAACCACTGGTTCCTCCCATGCTCAGTCCTGGGTCTGGTTCGGGTTCCTTCCATGTTGTTCCACGCTGTCCCCTCTCCCTCTATCAGTCCTGGAGATGGTTCTATCCTGGGTTGTAAAGCTGTTCCTCAGCCCAGCCATAAACTACTTTAACTGTAGACCATGAAGCCACTTCCCTGGGCTCGGGCAGGCCCCTGCGTGTGGAGCACCATTACTACCTGAGTGAAACGGCTGTAAACAAACCTCAGACACGACACCACAACACCCTAGAGACCTTAGATGGCTCAATCGATCCCAGACTGCTGTTTTTTTTTTACTGCCTTAAATCCCCCATATTGATTGGTCGGGTCTGATTCATGTTTTGTGGTGACGCTAGGCTGCAACTCATTCTGCCGCCCCTATCCCTTCTCGGCCAAGGCAGTTGTGCCTCACAGCATGCTTGACTGCTACAGCTACAAAAAATGAAGCCAACTGACACATTCTTCAGATTTACAACAACTCGATCGAAGATTTATATCATTTATATCTTAATCATTTGTTTAAAACAAATCTGGACTAACTAAGCTACTGGATAGCGTGGAGAGAAATAACAGAATGTTGTGATTCTGGGTTCGTTGGCTGAGGCGCTTTCCTCCCTCCCTCCGTCGCAGGTGGTGTACGTCACAGCAACCTTCCCTTTCCTCATGCTCATCATCCTGTTGATCCGTGGCGTGACGCTGCCCGGCGCCTCCGTGGGCATCAAGTTCTACCTGTACCCAGACCTGGCTCGCCTCAAGGACCCCGAGGTAAGTGCCCCATAAGTGTCTGAACCTGGGATGTGTGCTCAAACGGCGCAGCAGTCCTTTCCCAGAGCCCCAGCTTAGCTGTCAGCCTGTCTGTCCTCCCGTTCCCAGGTGTGGATCGACGCGGGGACCCAGATCTTCTTCTCGTACGCCATCTGTCTCGGCGCCATGACGTCCCTGGGAAGCTACAACAAGTACAAATACAACTGCTACAGGTGAAGGCCGCTGCTGGGGGAGGGGGGGGGGGGGCGGGGGCGGTGGGGGGGGATGGGGACGCGTGTTCCCTGTGTGTTCATTAACACCCTCCATGACATATGTGTGACATAGGGACTGTTTGCTGCTGGGAGCCCTCAACAGCGGTACCAGTTTTGTGTCTGGCTTCGCAATATTTTCCGTCCTGGGCTTCATGGCACAAGAGCAAGGGGTGGACATTGCCGATGTGGCAGAGTCAGGTACGAGGGTCTCTGTGGCAGTGATGGTGGGCACTGCTACTTAAAATCAAACAACTACTACAGAACTTAGGGGAAGGTCAATCCAATTGAGGAAAACCTGAGAGGAACACATTTGAAAAGGCATTTGAATTCAGATACGGAATTGATCACTTAAAGACGGCACCAGATATGGCAGTATCGGCAATCAAACACTCCTTGACGATGAGGATGATGATGATGATTAATAAGCCCAGTGATCCAGTCTGTTGTCGTGGCGACAGTTGGATCGGGCGGGAATCCTAGCTTACAATGCTTACAATGAGAAAAACACGCAAGGCGATGCTTGGACTGTTTTTTGTTTTTGTTTTTTTTATAACATTTTGTATGCTCATTCTGTCCCAGAACTGGAAATGAAAAGTTAATTGCTCACTGGGTTAGTTCAAGCAGATGTGGCAGAGAAGGAAAGTTTCAGCATTTGGGAAGTTTCAACATCCCCCTTTGTAACAAGTTTGAAACCACCTAGCAGCATTTAAACCATCTCCTTCTGGGCTGTTTTTTTTCTCTCGACTGATTCGATGATTCTGAAACATCTCGACTGTACAACGTTCCACTGTGTGATTTCCTCTGTGAATTCTATTGGCTTTCTCAACCTGTACTTCTGACGTATACCTGTACTTCCTCCCTCCTGCGTATGCAGAGGTGTCCTGTTACCGATTGGCAACACCTGGAGGATTCTACCGGTGATTTTTCTATTAATAAGAAAATCATCTTTCATTTTCTAATCCTCTACGGATACACCAACACTCCCGCACAGCCAAAACTGTCTCAGGTCCTCTAACAGACTGAGATCCGGATCTCTCCAGCAGAATTCCAGACCAGCAGCTCTCTGGAGCTAAGCTAGTTTAACGCATTCAGCTACAGGCCCAGTGTACCTGCTCGACCTGCTCTACATACCCTGCGTCAAGCCACTTTTAGGATGATACTGAAGTTATCTGGACACGCAGGACAGAACTCACAGTCTGACTGCTGTAGTTTGCATGTCTTCCGTTGTGAGAGGCTAGAACCCTGACAGGTAAGCGTTAGAACAAGGTAGAACATCTTAGAGCAGCTACACAGGACAGGTAGGTGTCCAGCTGACCAGGTAGACCAAGTTGGTGGACAGAACAGACAACCACCCGAGGTAGTGTAGTGAGGTCGGAGGGGTAGGAGAAAGACAGGGAGGGAGAGGGAGAGAGACAGACAGACAGAGCAGTAGCTAGTCATGTCGTGTTTGGTTGGATGCCTGTTCATGGTGCACAGCTCACCCTACAGGGCGAGTTTCCAACCCTGCTCCTGGCAAACCGCCTTCCTGTAGCTGTTTCTGGCTGTTGCTACGACCCCAGTCGCCACCGACCTGGCTCCGCACAACCAGCTAATCATTTGAATCAGGTGTGCCACGTTAAGGTCGGAGCAAAAACCTACAGGAAGGTACCTCTCCAGGAGGAACCTTGGATAACCCTGCCCTACAGTATACTGCTTAAGACATGTTTGTCGTTCCCCTTGCTTTGTATTGAACTTCTGTTGAACAGGTTGCTCAGTGTTCTTCGATCGCTGTCAAGCTGAAGAGGGAAAGGCGACGTATGTTGCCTTCACCCCTCTTGACATGTTACACATGTGTTGCATACATGTTTTGCTAACTGTGACATCACGTACACCAGACAGGGCCATGTGGAGGTAGGGGTAGCTCACATAGCGGCTATAGGAGAGAGGGCCCAAGCAGATGCCCATGTCATAGCCCCCAGAGCCAGACGCGCAAGACGATGGCTCACTAGAAATGTATTAGCAGTCTCGGCCAATCGTAACTTGTTATTCCCCTGACTTCATGCCATTGGATCAAAAGACAGACGTAGCTTCTACACATTCTGACATTCCAATTTGGTCTGTGCCGTGATTGGGCGCATCCTGGCGGCACAGACCAGATGAGCCAATCGACTTGTGCTAATTGCGTCTCCCCCCACCTCCCCCTCCCTCTGTTCTTCCCTCCACAGGCCCAGGACTGGCTTTCATTGCTTATCCCAAAGCTGTCTCCATGATGCCCCTACCAACCTTCTGGGCTATTCTCTTCTTCATCATGCTTCTGCTTCTAGGCCTCGACAGTCAGGTAATAATAATAATACATTTTATTTGGAAGCGCTTTTCAAATTACCCAAGGTCACCTTACAATAAAAGAAGACAGGATAAAATATAAAAGCATAAAAGATAAAAACAACATTAAAACAGAACATTAACACAAAAACAAGTGAAGTGCACAGGGTCCAGTTATAGAGAGTATGCTAGTTTGAACAGGTGAGTTTTGAGTTGAGACTTGAATGATGTGATCAAGTACACACACACTCAAATTCTACATATAAAAGGCAACATTTTCAAGTTTGCGTGTGTATCTAATACTTAATAAATAATCCCCCCCCTTGTTCTCTCTCTCTCATTCCCCCCCCCCCCCCCCCCCCCCCGTAGTTTGTCGAAGTGGAAGGACAGATCACATCTCTGGTAGATCTGTATCCATCCTTCCTAAGGAAGGGTTACCGGCGGGAAATCTTTATAGCTATAGTGTGCTCCGTCAGCTATCTTCTTGGACTCTCCATGGTCACCAAGGTAACCCTGACCTAAAACCGCGTCCTCAACATGAGCACATGTTCCTGGACTCGAATGCCAGCGCATTCATGCGGGACCTCCCACCCAGCAGGCTGTGTGGACCTCTAAACTCTCCTCTGTCCCTCTTCTGCAGGGTGGCATGTATGTATTCCAGCTCTTTGACTACTATGCAGCCAGCGGTGTGTGCCTTCTGTGGGTTGCATTCTTTGAATGTATTGCTGTAGCCTGGGTTTATGGTAAGTCGGCTGGGGGGGCGCCGTACTTGGGAAAGATTGCAGCTCCAGACTGCTGGCCTGGGCGGCTTGTCTCGTGTGTGTGTGTGCTGTTGAGGAGAGCCAAGGGCTGTGACCTGCATGTAACGCCAGCCTGTCCTCCTCCTCCCCCTCCGTCCAGGCGCTGATAACTTCTACGATGCCATCGAGGACATGATTGGCTACAGACCTAACCCCTGGATGAAATGGAGCTGGACTGTGATCACTCCTGCGCTCTGCATGGTGAGTCTCCTCGCCGGTTACTGCTGCTGCTTAATCTGTTTACGGCCAGGCTTAATCTGGTTACGTTACAACTTAATCTGGTCGCACGACTGGTTCGTCGCTTCACGCTTCTTGTCATTCTGATCATGCTACTAGTCAGTTTGGCTTGGATTCGCCT
Organism: Hypomesus transpacificus; assembly: GCF_021917145.1. NCBI lineage: Eukaryota > Metazoa > Chordata > Actinopteri > Osmeriformes > Osmeridae > Hypomesus > Hypomesus transpacificus. Next base: position 11,930,744 of record NC_061068.1, on the reverse strand, counting down.
TTCATGGTAGATGTCTGGTGAGAAGGCGGGACTAGGAGACCCAAGTGTCAGTTATCAACTGCTGCTAATAAACTCATTATTGGCTTGTCTGGAAATGGCTTCAATGTGAATGAATGACCCCTTTTGTTAACCACTAGGAAAACATTACCTTAAAGCATTCATGCTGAATCTTAACTATAGTCTCTATCAGTTAAGCACATATTTACCAACCCCGTTAGTATCTATTAACCAACCTCTTTAATCCGGTTCTCTTCCTTACAGGCCTGCTTCGTCTTTTCATTGGTCAAATATAAGCCTTTGACGTACAACAAGATCTACGAGTATCCTGATTGGTCGATCGGAGTGGGCTGGACCCTGGCCCTGGCCTCCATGATTTGCATCCCTATGGTGGTGGTCATCAAGATCATCCAATCGGACGGTCCACTCATCGAGGTGTGTGCCCCTCCCCTCCTCATGGCTCAGCGTTGCATAGTGGCGCTCTCCCCTGAACCTTCCTCTACTCCTCTATCATACGTCTCCACTGAATCCATACCTGGATAACCTTCACGATGATCTTGCTGTTGACATGAAGTTAAACCGTTTGCCTCTCACCTCTGCCCCACAGCGTATCAAGGCGGTGGCGGCCCCAGTGCGCGGCGGAGCGAGCTCCCGCCCGGCAGACCACAACCACGGCAAGAGTGGCGAGCTGGGCTACCCCCTGGACCCCAACGGGAACAAGGGCCTGATGATGAAGCCCACCCACACCATCGTGGAGACCATGATGTAGTAGACCAGCCTTCGCTCTCCGTGAGAGGACCCCACCCCCCACCCCCCACCTCTCCCCCGGCTTTCTATGTGATAGTTTAGAGTGCTACCGTTCCGCTAGGCCCCAACAGTTTACATTGTGTCTGCACTACGACTCGCTTGGGCTCGTTTTCTACACAGGAAGTTACATATTATGGTTTTTCTGTCCATGTTTTTAATATTTTTTATTCGACAATTGTTATTATTATTATTATTGATATTACTACTATAATTATTATTACAATTGACGTAGTTTTTAGAAGAAGAGAATTTTTTGATCTCGGACGTACACAAAGCAGTACCGTTTTCGAAGTAGATTCGTACATGTTATCTTTCTAACTCCTATCCTGTAGATAATGGAATAACAGTACTCTGTTTTTGAGGTGGCATTTAAACAACAAAAAAATGACTTGTACCTACAAAGGGCCATATATACCAGTAAGACTAAATCTGTATCGTGTTTAAGAGTAACATATGATTCTGTAGCTGTTGGTAGAAAGAGCCTCAGGCCCTGCCTCGCTCACTTCCTGTCTCTGTTCCTGAAGGGGTTCTAGTGAGGTGAGACTAGTCCAGATGGTGTAGTTGTTCTTCTTATTGTTGTTGATGTTTGTCGTAAACCACCGCTGACTGTAACTCCACCAGCTACAGAGACCACATCCCCGTGAATCCTCTCTGTCTCAGCGGGGCTACAGTGTTAGCCAGCCCCTCTCTCCTGTGGTACAGTCCAACCCTGTCATGGTATGCTCCATCCTTGTCTGTGCGAGAGATGTTAAAGATCTCTGCAAAGCGGTGCATTCATTTTCATGTCTCGTGTTCTAGGCGTGTTCTACTGGAGGTGTGTTTTACTGTAGGGCGTGTGCTAGGCATGAGGGTGTATAGCTAGTGGTTTTCTCATGTGACTTCTCCCTTTGTGGGTGGACCAGACACACACACACACACACACATCATGCTGGTAACACCAGCACCATCTTCTGATGGCATCAAACTTAAGCAGGAACCACCTGACGTCATAGCCATGGTTTTTTTCTCCATTAGCTAACAACATCAGAGATGCCCCAGAGAGGGTGGCTTTTGGCCTACGACATCATTAGACCCAGTCATTTGTACACATTTATGACATCACTATGACATCATGACATTCTCCCATACACTGCCCCTGATACAGTCCTTAGTCGTCATGCTGACTCCGCTCTCAACGCTGACAGTTTGCTGCTCCTCCCCTCCCCTCCCCCCCGACCCTCACACACCGCAGGGCTTAAGAAGGGCCCCTCCCCCTTCTGCCTTGTCACACTCCCTAAGATCTCCCTCCTCCTGTTCTCCCTTCTCTCCTTCCTCCTCCTTCTCTCAGCTTCACCTGAGCCCAGAAAGTTTCATTTGAGGGAGGGGTGGGACCGGATGCTTCCATGATGAGCATCAAGTATGCCCAAAAGCGACACACTCGCTAGCCCTACGTTGAAATGTGAAACTCACCAGGGGAACTGAAGCTGTAGTCAGTTACGTTCATAGATACACATCTATCATTTTTTTCTAACGCAGTTTAATTCAAATGTCATGTTTTATTTTTGATTGTTTTTCAATCACATTTGCCTTTTGTATCCAAATATCTTGTGTCTGAGTCATTTGTCTGCAGTGGTTCACCTCTGCAACTGTTTAATCGATTAAGCTGCAATCTGTAATGTGCAATATACTTTTTAGAATAAGAAGTATTTGTTTCATTTTTTTTTGGGGAAACGTGGTACTAACTTTGAAATGTTTTGAAAGTTTGAACCTGCAAACATTTGAGGAAAAACATCAATGCAATTTTCAGGGGCCAATAAAAAAGCTTTGACAGTGATGTACTGCCATCACAACCAACCAAAACATTCAAAGCAGTAGCACTGCCTGGCGCCCCCTATAGGCGTCATCAACTCTCTAACCCACCCACTGAAGCGCGCCAATCACTGGTTCACCAGGATAGTGGTGGTCCCCACCATGACCATATCAGAATGGAAGGGGCCTGGTAGACAAACATGACTTGGGAGACACTCTGAACATATCTCCACAAAGCAGAGAAAATGACCAGTCTAGATATGTAGTTAGTGCAGCTGTGGCCAGAGCTAGGCTAAGGAGCCCTCCAACTTTATCCCTGAAAAACAAATGGCACAATATCAGATGAGAGTATCCATATCCACCACTCTTAACATGCCATTACCTCCCCTATCCCAGGCTAACTCCACTCTCCATCCAAGGTTAACTCCCCTATCCCAGGCTAACTCCACTTCCCATCCAAGGTTAACTCACCTATCCCAGGCTAACTCCACTCTCCATCCAAGGTTAACTCCCCTATCCCAGGCTAACTCCACTCTCCATCCAAGGTTAATTCCCCTATCCCAGGCTAACTCCACTCTCCATCCAAGGTTAACTCCCCTATCCCAGGCTAACTCTACTCTCCATCCAAGGTTAACTCCCCTATCCCAGGCTAACTCCACTCTCCATCCAAGGTTAACTCCCCTATCCCAGGCTAACTCCCTCCCAGTCCATCATCCAACCCAGGCAAACCTCATGTCTCCCATGCTAATACTGTTTTCTCCTAACCTGCAAACACAGCACATACCAGCCCCTCCTTTCGCAGAATGTATTAGGAGAAATCTTTTAAATTCGCAGAGAAACATTTGTAAAGAATTTGAGAGTTTTTATTTTGTATTTCTATGGCTAACCTGTAAGCAGAATAATGTGTATTTAAACAGGTTTTACAAGACGTAAAACATTTTTATTTCTTAATAAAAACAAATATATTTGAAATAAAGCCTTTGCTTCTCTTGACGGCATCATCAGTGTGTGAAGGTCACAGAGCAGATAGAATGCACTTTAACCCCAATCCCCCCCCCAACTCCACCCAACACACACACACACACACGTTGCTCTACTGCCTCATGTCTGCTGGTTAACCCAGGAAGTAGTTAGGATCACAACCCTCTGACCCTTCCAAGACAGGCCCACAATGCACCATCCTGGTGGAATCCCTGCTGGGTGTTTGAGCCTGCTTCACTCGTCCCCAGGGAGGGAAATATTAAGTTAGTCAGACTCCGATGAACACCCTTGAGCCCGTCATCTGGGTCCTGTTTGCGTGAGGTCCATCAGGAGGATGTGATGAGTCTCCTGTTGAGGACCTAGCTCTGCTGGCTTCAGGCTCCAGTAGGAGGAAGAGGTGGGAAGGCCCAGCAAGATGAGGCTGAGGCAGGGCAGACCCACGGCAGAAGTGGCCAGAACACTGGGCTCTACTGCATCTGTTTCAAAAAATGAAATCCCACGCCTCATATTGAACAGATTAAGATTTGGGATTGAGGCAGTCGTTTAGCAACCACGGAATTGAACCCGGGTCTCTCATTGGAGATCTCATTGGTAGCTCAACTTAACTGTGCTGCAATGACTGCAACAACTTGGAGCCACAACTTGGCCCTCGAGTCAGGAATGAGTCATTTTAAGAATGGCATTTCAGCCCATTGGAGGACAACACGTGAGGATCAACTCCTCACACTCCCCAAAGCCTCTTGAACCTCACGGTTATGTAATCCAGCCGTCACGTTGACTGGCCCAGCCGTGAGGGGTGTTGGTGGCGGGGAGAGGGGAGAGGGGGGCAGACGGCAGATGCTGGTGACTGTTGATCTGGCTTGGAATGAGCATGGCTGACGGGTGTGGGAGGGGGGTCTGGGAGGGAGAAGCATAGAGACCAGCCTCCTGACGAGCATCAGTCAGTCAAGAAAAAACGGACGTCTTGTGTCCTATTTGAGGATCTTCTGGGTGAGGCAGCAGCCCCCTACCACACACACACACACACACACACACACACCCTCCTGCATCCCCATCCCTCTCCACTCCTCTTCCCTAAGCCTCTGTCCCAATCCAATCTCTGTCACACATACCTCCAGACACAACACCCCATCCACCTCCAACCAGATGCCACTCTCCAAACCTTCTTCCTCCTTCAGCACTGTAAGACCAAACTGAATCTTGTGGCAGCGCTACATTGTTTGTGGTGATCCTTCTTTTGGTGCAGTCGTTTCATGGTTTTTACATTTATAGTGAATATAAATATGTCCATATTTTAGTAAGTATCCTTTGCTTTGACAGGTGACATTTGTAATTTGACAACTTTGTGAGGGAAAACATAAATAAATCTCTTTTAAAATATGAAGTGCTTCTGTCGTTCTTTGGGGGTTTGATATTGTGATACTGTGATGACATTAGAACATGACAAAGGCCCACACCTCTCTCACACACATACACACACCTACACACACGCACACCAAATAGATCAGGACAGGAGGTCATCGTTTTGGTTCTATCTTAAAGACTGGCTCTGACATCATCTGAAACAGAATCCTCTAGACGGTGATACAAAATATACTGTAGTCCCTACAGTCTAAAACCAGGTGAGTACCAGCCACTGGTCTGCACCTTTGCATCACCAACTGTCTCTGGAGGAGGGGATCCTCACTTCATTACTCCCCTCAAGGTTTCCTCAACTTTTTCCCATATCGTCTTTGAGGGTTCAGGTTGGTGATGGGTACTGATCTCTTGGGTATCGGTGAAGCCCTCTGTGACATTGCTTGTGAAAAGGGGTTTACCGATAAGCTTAATTTTATTGGACTGAACAAATATACTGTAGACCAATCAGATGACACCACATATTCTGACCATTGTCAAAACAGGTTACAGTGGTGGAGTAACCTTGTGTGCTGCTAAAGGTTGGTGAAGACAGATCAAATTGACTGATGGCTACCGGGGTTTGTGTTGGCTCTGGGATGGCCATCTTAAAATAACTCCACAGATCCTTTCCACAGAAAAGGTTTCAGTTTTCCATTCTCTCTCTGCCAGCTCCTTCCAGGAATAGACTTTTACTGCGTCTCTGTTCTGGTTTAAGAAGTTATGTTCTGGTTTTTCAGAATCTGTGAGAGAAAACTTCATGGTGCAGATGTGATGGTATTGGTCCCGCTCCCACAGGCCTGTTCACATACTATGTTGCAACTCCGCTGACATTTATGAATGTTTTGAAATCGGACCGCAAAGACAAAACACTCCCGAGAACCCTTCTCAGCGCATCTCTCCTGAGCCAGAAGGTTCCCCAGAGGGATGGGGTGGGGAGGAGGGGGGAGGAGGTGAGGGGGGTGGGGAGGAGGGGGGTGGGGAGGAGGTGAGGGGGGGGGAAGGAGGGGGGGGGGTGGGGAGGAGGTGAGGGGGGGGAAGGAGGGGGGTGGAGGTGTGGAGGGGGGTGGGAGGAGGGGGGTGGGGAGGAGGGGGGTGGGGGGTCACTGTTTGAGGATGGGGGCTCTGTGGGTTGCCTGTTTGAGGATGGGGGCTCTGTGGGTTGCCTGTTTGCAGACCTGCTCTGCTCTCATTAGCTCTCCTGAGCATTTCCCTCTAATGCCGAACACACACACACACACACACACCCTCACATTCATGCAAACACACCATCACATACACATACACACTCAAACACGCATGCACATACAGACACACGAGCATTCACACAAATACACTCATGCACGCACGCAGAAATGCACAAAGATGTGCACAAAAACAAGCCAAAAGAAATGTCCCCCCACGAATGCACTTACAAAGACACACACTCCACAACACGTACTGTATCCACACACACCTTCTCACAGGCATATGGAGTCAACAGCAGGAAGTGAGTAGCATAGCTAGCAGCCAGGTTCCTGTGGTCAGAGAAAACAGAGACTCCTGTCTGTCTGCCTCTCAGTCTACCTGCACGGCTGCCTGCCTTCCTGCCTACCTGTCTGTCTGCCGGCCTGCCTTCCTGCCAACTGGCCTGCTTGCCTTCCTACCTGTCTGTCTGCCTGCCTGCCCACTCCAACCTAACCGTGCATTCAGAAAACCTCAAACCCAACCCAATACTTTGCACGTAGACCTATCAGACCAGGATCTTGAACCGTCGGAATGGGATTTCCAGAGCTGAATAAGAAGGTGCAGGTACAGTGTGTTTGTGTGTGTTCACTTCTAACATGGGTCACCTCTATCCCAGTTGGCTTCAACCCAAACCACACAGCCCAGTTGGTAGGATCTCTCCTCCTCTCAGTCACCACACAGTCCCGATCCCTCACTAGCGACACAGCCAGGAATACACACCAAAAAGCATGGCTCAAAAGTAGATGATTCGCTTTATTTTTTTCAATTTGACTTTCTTTCTTTCTTGTGCTTCTCAAAAAGAGAAGCATTAGCAGTACGGTTTGTTTCGTTTTTCATACAAAATGAACAAAAGAAAAACAACAATGAAAAAATCACTGCCCATATTTCCTTCACCTGAGTCGGCGTCGGCTCGCTTCTGACTTGTGCTTGGATCCTTCAGCGGAAAAAAGACCATATAAAAATACTATACAGGGAATAGAACTTTACACATTTGAAATTACACCACATACCAATGCATACATACAGTAAATTGACCATTAAAATGCATAGGGATGAACACTCATACAGGGCAGCATAGCAGGCTGCTTTGAAACTCTTTTTTTTGGCCACTTAGTATTGTGTAGAAAACAGAGTCCTCTCTTTTTCATGGAATACATACAGTACATGTTACATACGGTAGGTTACATACAGAACATGTTACACTATGTCCTGCAGAAATGCTGCACGTCCAGAGGATCTCTTTTGGAAAACAACAACTAGCTACTCAGGAAGGGTGGTGTGTGTACATGTGTGTGTGTGTGTTTGTCTAGGTTTGAGTTTCTGTGTCGTACAAACATGCAGCTAATCCAAATACGTGATTAGACCTGAACATTATCAGGGGCTTGGCGTTCTCAGAGACAGCTGAGAGCTGTATCAAAAAGAAAGAGAGAACGAAGAGAAAGAGAGAAAGAGAGAGTCAGAGAGAGAGAGAAAGAGAGAATGTGCGTTGGAGAAATATTTGAGAGAGAGGGAGGGAGATTAAAGAGTAACAGGGTGTAACAGATAGAGTATATAATTGTATGACTAGAGGAGAACAGAGGCTTGGTTGTTCTGCAGTAAAACTCTGCTAACTCCTGAACAATGAGCTGACTCTTTCTGCCTGCCATCCTTGCTGAGTGTGTGTATGTGTGTGTGTGTGTGTGTGCGTGTGTGTGTGTGTGAGAGTGTGTGTGTGTGTGTGAAAGTATAGTATGTATGCATGTGTGTGTGTGTGTGTGCATGTCTATGTGTGTGTCAGAGAGAAAGTAAGAGAGTGTGTGTGAGTGAGTAAGTGCGTGAGTGTGTGTGTGTGCGAAAGTACAGTAGTGTGTGTGTGTGTGTGCACATGCCCTGCTCTCCCCCTGAGGAGCGTGTTCTGGTGAGGTATAATGGACTGGTAATTGAGTGAGAGGGTTTTGGCAGGAATAGGGCAGCTCTGGGACAAAACAAATAACCTCCAAATAGACTTTAGGAGCGGGAAGGAATGTGCTGACCAGGGAAGGAATAGGGGCTAAAAATACCTGGATAGTACACACACACACATTCTCACAAGCACATTCTCACACACATGCCCAAGCATACCATTTCTCAAAAACAACCCATCAGGTTGACCTCTCTCCATGCTAACTGTGTGGGAGAGTAACATATCACGTGGAGACATGTTTGTGCATGTTGGCATGGTGACTGTACATGTGTCTGAGGGTCTCCTGTCATGGTCCTCAGAGGTGAGCTGGGCTAACTGTGGTTACAGCTCACACTGTGCTTCTCTGTCTGTCAGGAAACCTGGGTAGGAATCCTGCTGAGGAGAGGAGAGGGGAGAAGATTGTGAAGATTGATTCCTGTTCATTAGATGTGGGGTCTTGGTGCTACACTATTTCAGGATGAGGGGCAGAAGTGCATGTGTGTGTGTGTGTGCATGTAAAGAGCACATCAGGGAAACTGAACCCATGGTAAGCCAATTCATTTCATCAATATCTTGTTTAGCCATTCAACATTCACATAGAATATCATTTCTTTCTCACACACATACACACACACACACACAAACACACAGGAAATAACTTCACATTAGCTTGGTTCTTCCATAGCCAACTCACCCCCTTTACAAAGTCAGATCTCCAAACAAACAAACAGGTCTAAATTTAAACAGTTCCATCTCCAAGGTCAAAGTTCACTTGACTTGGCTGTAGTCAAGGGAGATGCTGGCAGAAGGGCAAGATATGAAAATAACATAAGGAACAGCTTCTTTTTCTTCTGTACCATGTTGATTCTGTATGGGCTGATTGTCACTGAATCACTTTGTGTGCGTGTGTGTCAATGGGGGGCAAGGGGGATCACAGGTGCATGGGTCTATCACAAGAATGTGTGTCTATGCATGTGTTTGCGTTGATGTTTGTTCTGCCGGAGGTCCAGTCAATTCAGGTTTGCTGTGTGTGTGTGAGCACACCAAGGTGTGTGTGTGTGGTCACAGGTCCATGGTGCTGGTGAGTGTGTGGGAGTGGTTATGCAGGGTGGCGGAGGGCAGTGGGGGGCTCCCCTGGGCCAGGGGGTTCCTGCTGATCACCAGCTCCAGGCGGTCCCCAGCCTCCGTGATCAGGGGCACCGCCAGGCAGCAGTCAAAGTCCCGCGTCCTGACATGGTTCACCTGGGAGGGAGGGAGGGAGGGAGGGAGGGAGGGAGGGAGGGAGGGAGGGAGGGAGGGAGGGAGGGAGGGAGGGAGGGAGGGAGGGAGGGAGGGAGGGAGGGAGGGAGAAGGCAGGAAAGGAGAGAATATGGAAGGAGGGTTTGAAGGGGGCGGCGAGAGAGGATGGAGGGGGTGGAAAGGAGGGGGAGAGAGAACATGATAGCAGAGGAGGAAAAGAGGGGAAAAGAGAGGATGAAAAGATGGGGAGGAGAGGAGGATAAAAGGAGAGGAGGAAAGGAGGGGGAGGAGAAGAGAGGACAATGGAAGATAGCGCAGAGAGGATTAGAGGAGGGAGGAGAGAACAGTTTATTTCAGAAAATCACCTATTTTCTGAAATAAACAGAGGTCCAAAGAAAGTGACCAATCGGAATGCTGACAAAGTTGCCTTTGGAGATGAATCTGTAACAGCATGGACCAAACTGGAGCTGGAGAAGATAGAAGCTCTGTTGCTATTTCAAACCTTCTCATGCAGCTGGAAGTTGGAAAAGCTATAAAGCGAGTGTTGCTCCCACCAGTATGTGTGTGTGTGTGTGTGTGTGTGTGTGTCTGTGTGTGTGTGAGTGTGTCTATGTGTGTGTGTGATGCTAGCCCCCTGCCATCTCCCTGAGGTGTAAACTATCCAGACAGTGTTTTTTTTGGACAGACTGTCCTGGTGACATGCTGAGCATTCATTAACCTGAACCAGGTCTGACCCCTCCACACACACACACACACACATACACACACACAAACAGACACTGTATAGTTTGAAAATGACACACACACACACATACACGCATCGAAACTAGACACACACACACACACACACACACAAAGTCACACACACTGAGACTCCCACTAACCGTCAGTACTGGTGTAGCCAAGTCTTCTCACCTCACTGGCTCCATACAAGGAAGCAGAACACAGTAACACTGTACAATAACTCTGCCCCCCCTCCTGTCCGGACACACCTGTGTTCTGTCCTCTCTGGCTCATTTCACACACCCACACACACACCCACAAATATGTCCATGGGTGTGCCAGCCTGTGGGTCTGCATGTGTGTAGGTGTGTGGGTGTGTGGGTGTGTTTAATGATGTGTGCGTGTGTGTGTGTGCGTTATGTGTGTGCTATGGGTGTGTGAGCACCTGAAGGATCCTGTCGTACGGCCTGAGGCCCGCCCTGTCAGCAGGCCCATCAGGCCTGATCATGTTGACGTAAACACCTTTCTCCAGGAAACCATCCGACACACTGAAGCCAAAGTCATCACTCTCCGGATCCTTCATCACTGTCACCTAGGCAACAGCACAACACAAAACACCCGTGGTCACCTTGGCAACAGTGGAAATGGATGAATCTGGTTCAGGTGGAAGAGTTTTGGTGGTGCAGGGTAACTGTCAGTCAGCAAAATACTACCCTTACATAAAGAATATACACTCGCCAACGTACTGTACAACGGCTGCAGTCTATTTAACTGCGTCATAACTCTGAATGTGACTTTGCTCGCTGCTGCCTCCACCACTCTGCACTCTCCATTTTTGCTTCTGTTTTTCCAATTGAATGTGTCAGGAGAAGATGCCTTCTACAACTGGGGTTCCTGGACTAAGAGATGCTGTCAAGCAGAACCATGTAAAGTGTCTCTATTACTCAGTAGATTTAGACATGTAAAGTGTCTCTATTACTCAGTAGATTTAGACATGTAAAGTGTCTCTATTACTCAGTAGATTTAGACATGTAAAGTGTCTCTATTACTCAGTAGATTTAGACATGTAAAGTGTCTCTATTACTCAGTAGATTTAGACATGTAAAGTGTCTCTATTACTCAGTAGATTTAGACATGTAAAGTGTCTCTATTACTCAGTAGATTTAGACATGAAAGTGTCTCTATTACTCAGTAGATTTAGCCTCAAGATCTGCCTGAGCAGGTAGGGAGACAAAAGCCTGTAGTGGTCCGAATCCTGGAACAATCTTACGTAACCAGTGAGAAGGCCAGGCTCTGAGATAGTTCAGACACGAGAGAGCGCATTCCCTCATGCCCCTATGAAACTATACAGAGAAAGGCTATGTTCACCTCCCAGCCTCCCAGCCTCTCAGCCTCCCACAGGCCCAACCTCAGGCTGTAGGGACAGGGTTCCTGGTTCAGCATGTGGTGTGTGTACATGTGTATGTCTGTCTATATGTAAGGATGTGTGTGTGTGTGTGTGTGTGAGAGAGTATGTGTGTGCACTTTGTGTGTGTGTGTGTGTGTGTATTGTTGTGGAAATGTTGGTCATATGTACAATTAATGTGTTTTAGGAGAAGTTTACAGTTGGATAAGAAGCTTGATACAATGTATGTTGATTCAACTCATTCTCATCATTTGGTAGAAATACCATTTGCAGTTTATGACACCTAACTAGGAGACGTGAAGTCTAAAGTCTGGGTGACCTGATAGAGTTCTTGTCACCTGGGGAGAAGAGACAGTTGGTCTGAAGACAATGTGGGTTCAACTGTATTGTTCTTGTGACCTGAGGGAAGATAGATAAATTGATCAAGCTGCTCTGACCCTTGCTTTTTTAAAGGTGATGTTAATTAATACTTGTTTGAAGATGGCCACACAAAGGACAGTTGACCATTTGACTGGTCAACTCCTGTGGCTTTTTTATCTACTTGTTTGGGGGAAATGACACATCAAAGAACTGTAAGACAATTGGTATGGAGATGTATTGTTTCAAACTGTCACTGACTTGAGTGAGCAGAGTTTGCTACATTGATTGATTGACCTTATAGAATGCCATTTGATCTAAAGTGTATATAAGGTTGTGTTTTTTGGATGTTCGCGGTCACTCTTGCGTACAATTTGTGACTAGCGCACCTTTCGTAATGATTGATCACAAAGTGCTTTGTTTAATCTCGTGTACTTGTACAAGCTAAATAAATTGTATTGAAACCGCCATCTTCGACTATTCAAATCTACACAGTCCAGCTAGAATTTTCTTTCACATTATGTAAGTATGTGTGTGTGTGTGAGTGTGTGAGCGTAAATATGTGTCTGTGTGTATTTAGTTGTTCCTCACTGTTGACAATTGTCAGCCAGACCACCCGTTACACCACGGCTTGTCCTCTTCGAACAATCACGGCCAGGTCAGTAATCAAAGCCCTGACTCAGTTTATTTCTATTTTCGTGTCGCCAAAAGTGGTACAGTTTGACCGGGGCACCACTTGGATGTTCAAGCAGGTGCAGAAACAGGTGCAGGGCCGACTGAATACATGGCACAAGCTGCCGTCTGCTTATTACCCTGGGAGCCAGGGCGTGGTCAAGCACCTCCACCAGACACTCAAGGGGTCCTAGGGTCGTAACAGTGAGCATGTGTGTGCACGTACGCATTGTGTTTGTGTGTGTGTGTGTGTGAGAGGCTGTATGTGTTTGAGCGTATTCAGCATGTGTGTCTGTGGTTATGCACCTTGTGCAGTTCCAGGGGTGTGGGAGAGAGGATCTCCTGCATCTCCTCCTTGATCCTGCGAGACTCCCAGGTCCTCTCGGACATGCGGAGGGAGGCCTTGCTCTTGGGATCCGGGTGCAGCATAGGGGGGCGTCTCAGAGGACTGTGCCCAGCCTGGGAGAGGGGGTCTGGGGCAGGCCGGCCGCCTGACACCCCTAGGGTGATTCCACTACCTGTCATTATGGAAGCCTGGAGGAGACAATGCCACACGTGTGAGACAGACATACTAACACATACACATACTAACAGACGCAAATAAACGCTATAAACACCCACCCACACACTGATAAATGTCCACTCAAACACATGTCAGAGACAGAAACTCTCTCACACATGCAGACTCTCATACCACACAAACAATATATCAGCGATGTGTCTCACATGTACAGTATAGTAACTTAAGCTACAGTTAATACAATGAACCACGGAGTGATGGGGCGTTCTGGAACATAACAAACTCCCTCTAAAGTTCCAGGGCCTCTAAATACAGCAGCTGAATGTGACCCCAGGGAGTTTCAGGCTCCCATGCTAAAACAATATTATTCTCCTGCAGCGATGCATATGTACCAGACCAGCTCAGAGTTACTCACAGACTGCTAGCAGCTGCTATATCCATCATAGGCTAACCCTCCCTACCGACGACTGGCCCTTGCAGTCACTCATAAACTGTATGGATCTCGGTAGTGTTTATAGGACTGGTGAATCTATGTGCCAATGAGCTCTCAATTGGTGATTCCCTTTACTGTGTAGAATAGTTTTTAACATGCTAACATGCAATGACCAAGAGCTAGGCTGAGCTGGGATAGCTTACCTCGATCAAAACATGCAATCGCCATGATTTAGGGTAGGCTAGCATACCTTTATTTAACATATTAACATAATATCACCCAGAGCTATTATCCTATGCTATTATCCTAACACCCTCTGCTGTGCTAGGCTAGCGTACCTTTATCTAACATGCTAACATGCTATCACCCTGTGCTGTGCTAGGCTATTGTATCTTTATCTAACATGCTAACATGCTATCACCCTGTGCTGTGCTAGGCTAGGCTAGCGTATCTTTATTTAACATGCTAACATGCTATCCCCCTGTGCTAGGGCTAGGCTAGCGTATCTTTATCTAACATGCTAACATGCTATCCCCCTGTGCTAGGGCTAGGCTAGCGTATCTTTATCTAACATGCTAACATGCTATCCCCCTGTGCTAGGCTAGGCAAGCGTACCTTTACCTAACATGCTAACATGCTATCACCCTGTGCTAGGTACGTACCTCAATCTCCCTGAGCAGCTCTGCCTGTCCGCACGTCTCCAGGTCCTCCAGAGCCTGGCACCAGAAGCTGTCCTCCGGATCCAGCAAGATGCCGTCTTGGTTGGGGTTGGGGTGACAAGCATACCTGCCCTCCTGGTCCTCTTGATTGGCATACGTGGCATCCTGGCTGGGGTTGGGGTAGCTGGTGTACCTGCCCTCCTGGTGCCCCTGGTTGGCATAATGCCCTTGGTTGGCATACCTGTCTTGGTGGAGCGGGTTGGAGTGGGTGACATATCTCTCCTCTTGTAGAGGGTTGACCTGTATGGTGTATCTGTCCTCATGGTTGGGTTGGCTGGGGAACCTGGTGTCAGAGAGGGGTCAAAGAGGAGTCGGAGAGAGGTCACACACACCCCACACACACAGCAGCAAGGCATCCCTGGAGCTGATATCATCCTTGTTATTACTTGGATGGTTTCACTGTTGATGACTAGATGGTATCACTGGTGCACAGATGGGCTGAGGATGTGACAGGGCATGGTGATGAACATGATGGAGCAACTCTTTCCAGTAATGGGCAGGATAGTGTTGTACGGAGATATGGAGGTTACATAACGTTGACTCAGAACACTTATCTGTAATGCTAGAGGGGTAAAAGGAGAGCAAAACAGAAAGAGAGAGAGAGAGAGAGAACGAGAGAGGGGGAAGAGAAGGTGGGTGAGAAAAGGAACTGCTTGGGGTGTTTTAGTAGGGTGTGGGTGCATGGGAAAATGTACCCTGGCAATGCTGTGCGTTAAGATATCTATAAACAAACAAGACCCGTGTTTACGTTACTGTGAGGTTCATCACTCTCTCTCATGTCCGGAGATGAGTGTTTATAGTCTGTATATAGTGTGTGTATGGGTATCAGTGTGTGTGTGTGTGTATGTATGGGTATCAGTGTGTGTGTGTGTTGTGGCATCATGAGAGGATGTGTAGTAGAGGGGCGGTATGTTTCCCTCTGTGAGTGGCCACCATGCCACAGGGTGGCTGACGGGAGAACTACGCCTCCCAGAATGCACCACGCCGACAGGTGCAAATGCCTCAGTCCTCTAATTGAGGCGGGAGCTCAGGCGGGGGAGGGAGAGAGGACAAAAAAACGTTGTTTAAACCCACTTTTGCCTGCTCTGTCCGGTTTTGACGCACTGCCCTACACCCCGCACGTAGTCTAGCCTCTCATGACACCACAGTGTGTGTATGCTCCATCTCACCCAGTAGGTTTGTCCCAGTCGTCCTCGCTGAAGCCCCCGTCACTGAAGGGGTAGTTCTTCCTGCGTCCAGCAGGGGGTGGGCTGCTCCTCTGCTTGGCACTCCTCCACTCATGGGGGTGCAGGGCCACGCCCGCGGCCTGATGAAGGTAGGTACCTGGGGGATGTGGGGTGGGGGCGGAGGTGGGGAGGTGTTAGGGGAAAGATCTCGGCTAAGTCGGAACATCCCATACATGGAGATACTGTGTGACCGAATGAGTGCCATTCTGTTTTAGGTTCAGGTGACTTCATTTGTAATCGTAGGTCGATTTGTTCTGCAGTGGATGACATACATCTTCACAGATTTTTATAAAATCTGATAAAAGTGCTCCAAGTTCCATCTTTTATCTCCCTAAGCTAAAGCCAAGAGGCTCTAACCCTGGCTGCCGTAGCCGGCGTCGAGCCCGGAGCCGTCCCAGGACTCCATGGCGGAGTCGACGCTGGGGATGGTGGTGGAGTAGATCTCTGACAGCTTGTTGGTGCGCTGGGAGTCGGTCAGCTCGTCCTCGCCGTCGCTCAGCTCCGTGGTGTCCTCCCCCTCCAGGTCCTCCTCCTCCTCTCCCTCCTCCCTCTTCTTCTCCTCCGAGGCTGGGGGAGGGGGGGAGAGGGGGAGGGAGGGTAGGGAGGCCGGTAGCAGGGGAGACAGGAGAGGTAGCGGGGGGGGGGGGGGGGGGGGAGGTATGTCATTGTCATCATTGTATTTCCTGGGACTGAAACCAATCCAAGATTCTTTCCAGTTATTTGGACATATCATGGACTCTGCTCAGCTAATCATCTAGTGGAAATACCTTGCCAGCTGTCTGGCTGCCATATCACAGTCTCGAAAAAGTAACTCAACACACGAAATGCTTCTCTGATCAGACGCACAATGTCAGCAGCTCCCAGAATGCATTTGTCGCCAGGTGGGCGTGGCCTCACCATCCAGCTGCTTCTTGATCTTCAGCGTGACCGTCTCCCCGGCCATCTGCAGCAGGTGGATGGCCTCGCTCAGCGGCTTCCCCTTCAGACTCACACTGTTGATGGCCAGGATACGGTCCCCTACGTGGATGGCCCCCGTCCTGCACACACACACACACACAGCGTGGTATTCACAGACACACACACACACAGCATTCATACACACATGCATAAACACACGCACGTACAAAATTGTACACGTACCCTCAATTTCACCGAAATTAGGAAACCTCACAATTAATTTACTTTTCACGAACTGGGATCCATGTATATATGAAAAGGAATGGACAGAAAAAAAGTTTCCTAAATGAACTTATGGAACTAGTGAATCCTCTCTTGGTGGCTGTTGTTGGGTGGTGGGTCAGGGCCAGGGTTATCTCCACTCCAGGCCAGACTGAACCTTTAGTTATGTAAGCTGGTGGAGAGTAGCACTGCCCTTCTATACCGCCTGGCCTGGAGCATAGATCAGTCCTAACGCGTTGAGCATCTATGTGTGTGTGTTTGTGTGTGTGCGAGAGTGAGTCATGGAGCTGACAGTCACATAACTGAGACAGCACACATTGGAAACAACACACACAAAAACGCATGCACTCAAACACGCACACACACACACACACACACCCCGTCAGACATAAAAGGTTTTACACTAATGGATCGTCTTTCTACAGATTATAATGCATAGCCCTCCACCAGAAAACCATTATAGCATGCGCACTGTATTTGCATGTGCGTATGCATGTGTGAATGACGCAGCTTCTATTGAAGCAGATAAGCAGATATCTGCAGACAGCAGAAGCAGACGTGGGAGGTCATCATCACACCTCTGCAGGGTTGACGTGCTGAGCTCAGCCCAGCAGTACCTTCACACAGCTGCCCCACCCTGGGGGGCCGTAGCTCTGGCTGCATACCCGTTACATCAAACACACCCGGAAGCGTCTGAGCTATGTGTGGTATGACTGTGACACAGACGACCCCTCGCTGATGCCAGACCCCCTGAACCCTGCCCTCTGACCCCCGACCCAGGCTCACCCGGCTGCAAGGCCCCAGCTCCCCATTCATCTCTATCACCCCCCCCCAACACACGCCCCCACCCCCCAGACCTCTCCATCATTGGTAACCTGATCATAGGACTCTCCCCCCCCCCTTCCCAACACATCTCCCCTCTCCACTAAGTGGTTGGACCCACCACTTCTTCATGCCCCCCTCCCCCAACCTTCTCACCTCTCTTCCAACCCCCTCCTACTTGGACCAAAGATGGTAACGGCGTCGTCACCGCTCCTCCGCCCGCTCACCCTTCTCCCCCTCCACCTCCCCCAGCCTCACCTCTCGGCCAGCCCCCTCCTGGTGAGCCCAGAAATGGTGATGGGGTCGAAGGGTTCCTCGGTGCCTGAGATGGTGATGCCTAGAGGGCCTCCGTAGCGCTTCAGCTCCACCGTGTAGATGATGGAGCCGGAGGTCTCCTGTTCGTCTGTGAACGCATGCATGAACACACGCATGAACACACGCATGAACACACATGAGTACAGCCCCCCCGCCCCCGAGATGTTCACAAACACACACAGACACGCACACACACACACAGTGTGGGTTACTACAGTGGGCTCAATGCATAACTCGGTTTAACAGTAAATGAATGTCTCCCAGTGTCCCAGGGAGCTGTGCAAATACAGACACAATGACAGAATGTGACACATACACGGGATTCAAATGAAACATAAACATCATTTGTTTCACCATGGAGACACCTTGGATCTCCCCCCCGCCAGGGGGAACAGAGTCAGTAGTGTCTGATTCCCTCTGTGGTGACTTCCTGTCCGTGTGCTTACCCCTCAACACTCAGCCTCTCATCCAGTTAGTAACTTGGACCAAGGCTAGCAGCCTGTGTTTTCACTGTCAATAAGCGTAGCACAAGGCTTTCTTTCGCAACCAACAAGGTGTCTCCTGTTATGTGTACTGGTTTGGTACATTTGTTGATATGCTATTTGGGATCATTTCCACTTCTATTACGCCCTGTTCTGCCAAAGCGGCCCAACTGTGGTTGCCGTGGCAGCAGACATGTTCTCTGACTGCCCGCTGACGTCCAGCCCCGCCCCGGTTCTGAGAACTGTGTCATGTGACGACCGCCCCCCTGGGGAACACACCTATTGGAAACCAGACTGCATGGCAACTGAGGGTAGTCCATTGATTGGGTGGTTTGACTGAATCTCACAGGGCCACCTTTAAGTTCCCTGAATATACAACACTGTGTACTATGTAAGTAGTCATGGTAAATGTTATCTGATCTACTATATTCGTCAAAATACAATGGCAATTGAAACAAAGGGGTGATCAGATTCATGGGTAATATCACCACCTTGTGATGGATCATATAAATGCAGGTAGAAAAACAAATGATGGCATGTTTGCATGTTAATGAAAGTTGCTAGGGTGATGAGAACACTAGGTGCTGCATCAGCACACACACGGGCCAGGAACCTGAGTTGTCTTCATCCTTGCGTATCTTGAGCTTGACCAGGTCTTCAGACTGCTGCAGGATGTGCTCTGCATCCTCCTTGGAGCAGCTCTCCAGACGGACGTTATCAATGGCCAGCAGCTTGTCCCCCGGCTCCAGAGTACCAGTCCTGGGTGAAGGGGGGGTTGGGAGAGGGTGTGGGAGAGTGTGTGTGTGTGTGTGTGTGTGGGGGGGGGGGGGGGGGGTGAGAGGGGTGTGTGTGTGGGGGGTGTCAGGGAGGAAGCAAAAGAACATTCACAGAAAAGGAGATGAGGAGGTCAGGGTGGTGAGAGAGGGAGGAAGGGATGTGAGGAGAGAAAAATAGGAAGTAAGACTATTAAAACCAAGATCATAACTAAGATAGTTTTTTTCTTATTTTTTAAGAACACGGCTCCACTATTCCACCCATCTGTTCTGTGCGCTCTGCCTAGCTGTGAATGCACAGCTGCTGGAGACATGCTGCCCTCTGCTGGACACACTGAGGCTGACCACTGCGTCTACAGACACACTAGAACTACCGCCTCCCAGGACATTTAACCATGCTGACCAAGTATCCTAGAACCCAACAGAACATGTCAGTCACAACCTTTCATTAGGACAGAACATGCCACAGTATTCCTGAACAGTTCTAGATGTTACAGTCATGTCACAGTGTTTTACAGCACGGAAGTTCTACAACAGGACAGTATTGTAAGTATTCTACTGTAGGATAGGATACTTCTAGAACATGATGGTTTTTGGACAGACAGTATTCTAGAGCATGACAGTTTTGTAGAACATGGCAGTATTCTTGCACATGACAGTATTGTAGTACAGGACAGTTTTTTAGTACAGGACAGTATTCTAGTAAAGGGAAGTATTCTAGTACAGGACAGTATTTTAGAACAGGACACTATTCCAGGACAGGACAGTTCTAGAACAGGACAGTACCTGTGTGCCATGCTGGCCCTCTGGATATCTGAGATGATCAGAGGCTCTCCTGGCTTCTTACTGGCTGAGGAGGAAGAGGAAGAGGAGGAAAAGGAGGCATGGTCAGGCTGCAGCACAGACAGGTCTGGAGTAGGTGGAGGAGGAGTGCTGGGTGGTATACTGACGTATGACAAACAACCCCTGGAAACATGCTGTATATCACCTGAACAATGTTTAGACATTTTTACATTGCCTGTGTGTGTGTGTGTGTGTGTGTGTGTGTGTGTGTGTGTGTGTGTGTGTGTGTGTAGGTGTGTGTGTGTGTGTGTGTGTGTGTGTGTGTGTGTGTGTGTGTGTGTGTGTGTGTGAAAGTGTGTGTGTGTGAAAGTGTGTGAACGTGCGTGTGTGAAAGTGTGTGTTTAGGTCTTACCACTAATAGTGATTCCCAGCTCCACTCCTCTCTTCTTGGGAAGCTTAACGTGGAATGTTCCACTGCTTGGCACCACCGACTCTAAAACACAGGAAGTTACCCAGTTAGCTCATAAGTTAGCCAACAATGCTAGCAAGTTTGCTACTCAGTTTAGTTGGAGGGACCAACCTGCCACATCAAACTCAATCTCCAGAGTGACCTTATTGGTCAGTGCGGCATCTCGGAGCAGCTGATTGGCCTCCTCCAGGGTTCCGTCCTCTGTGGGGATTCCATTGATGGACAGCATTCTGTCTCCCACCTGCAGCAGACCACACCT
This sequence comes from Hypomesus transpacificus, assembly GCF_021917145.1. Taxonomy (NCBI): domain Eukaryota; kingdom Metazoa; phylum Chordata; class Actinopteri; order Osmeriformes; family Osmeridae; genus Hypomesus; species Hypomesus transpacificus. Next base: position 11,910,252 of record NC_061068.1, on the reverse strand, counting down.
GCAGAACACACGGCTCGTTAGACTGGTCCTTAAATAACTCCTGCTCATTAGTTATACTTATTGTTAGATAACTCGTTAGACAACTAGTTGCTGCTCATTAGTTTGCCTGATAGATAACCTGTTAGACAGCTAATTACAGCTCATTAGTGACATAAACTGATTGTTAGATAACACGTTAGTTAGACTGCTCATTAGATAACTCATTAGATAGCTAATTAGACTGCTTCTTAGACTGTTTGTTAGATAACTCATTAGTTAGACAGTTGGTTAAAATACTATAATACAAACTGCTAGTTAAACAACAACCACAGTTAAACTCCTCGCTAGAGCACAACTAGGTAGATGGGAAGTGGACTAGCTGAAGGACACATTAGCAGTGTGTCATTCAAACCAGCCATCCTCCAGGTGTTTCTGTAACACAGTGTCACAGTGACTGACATATTATACATGTCACAGCGAGGAATCAAACTAGCAACCAGCCCTCCACATCATGGTGAGACCCACAGCATATTGGTTCCATAGCAGGGGGATGTGTGAGACACATCACACCTTCCTTTCAGTTCTCACATCCAACCAGTCACACATCTTCACACACAGCAGACCTGCTGCCGACACCACTAGGTGAGTATGGTTGCGTGACTGTGTGTGTGTGTGTGTGTGTGGATGTGAGTGTGTGTGTGTGTCTCACCTCTCTGCGGAGCTGTCTGGCTCGATGAAGCGTATGAGCGGGGGGGCCGAGAGAGTCTCCGTGGCGAAGATGCCCCCCTGTATCTGGACTCCAAACCCGTTAAGCGGATCGCCTCTCAGAACCACCTCACTGGTCTCGATGTGGACCACCTGACCTCCTGGGCCCACTGAGCTGGATGACAGGGATACTGGAACAGATACACACACACACACATGTGAACACACACAAGCACACACACAACTATAAACACACAGACACAGGCCTAACAACACTATTTACTATTTATGAATACACACTTTACACTTGATGTTCAGGACTGAATATCAACTAACTGTCCACAGCAGTGACAGCGAGAGAGATAACAGGAGAAAGAAAAGGAGAGAGATGGGGGGGGAGTGAAAGAAGAATGACAGTTGGAGAAAAATGTGAGATAAAGTGAGGGGGTTGAGAAAGAGAGAGAGGGAGTAAGGGAAAACTTACAGGAACTCTTGTGTTCTTTTTTCCTCTGCCTCCTCTTTAGCATGGAGTTGCGCGGGCTCATGGGAACTGTAGTTCTGGGCAAGGTGCTGGAGCTGAGGCTGCTGGGGCCCGAGGTGGTGGTGGAGCCTGGGGAGAAGCTGCTGGAGACCAAGGCTGGTGGGGGGGGGGGGGCAAAGAGAGGTGGTGGGGAGGGGTCGGGAAGATTAGGGGGGTCAGAGAAATGCAGTACATCGGTATTAAAATAGGAGATGAGTCGGATGCAGCACTCTGACTGCTGTTGTAACTTGTTCTTTAACTTGCTGTACTTGTTTAACTTGTTGTAACTTGTTCTTTAACAGTAAAAAACAATACAGACAGTTCATTTACTGTACTTCTCTATTATTGAAAGTGCCGGCTAAATGATCACAATGTTACCGTAAAGTCAATGTTAACTTGACACTGAAAACAAGCCACGTTTACTGTGATGCAGTTTGTCCCTACAGTACGCCTACATTTGTATAATATAATGTATTATAATATGATTAACCCAATGGTAAATTATTATAAAACATTTTAATAATGCAAGAGGCATGGTAGGAATAATGACTAATGAAAAATATATTAGACAGACAGACAGAGAGACAGAGAGACAGAGAGACAGAGAGACAGAGAGACAGGGAGACAAATAAACAGATATATAGATAGATAGATATACATTTGCAGTACTCCTGATTGGTGGAGACTGTGCTGGAGGCGGTCCAGGTAGAAGTCTTGTTGTGGGAGTTCTGGGCGTTGGGGGTGTGGCCGAGCGGGGGGTTGGGGGTGTGGCAGAAGTTGACACAGGGGTCCCAGGAGTGAGGGTGGTCACTCTTCTGGACCTTCACTACACAGACAGACGGACGGACAGAATAAAAGGGAACAGAACAAGAGAAGAAAATAGGTTTAGGAAGATGAAATATCAAGTCTACCTTGTACAGTGGTTGTTGAGACAGACACGGTTTGAATCCACATCTTGTACCCCGGCCTTCATCCACCGAGCTGAAGCCTCAGCAACGCCCTAGAGGATAGACCTGATAGTGCCTGCAACCTAACGTGAGTGTTTAGTACCCCCCAACTCTGTGGAGATGACAATGCCTCGATGCATTGGTCGTAGTGTGGATGAGTCTATCTGGTTTATGAGGATGTACCAATCTCCTGTCCCCTGGGTTTAGTCCAGGCTCTACCAGACAGAACAATAATCAGAAATGAGTGCTATTGTCCCCCCTGGCCAGCTGTAATTAGAAGCTCATCCCCTGCCTGTGCTAACCTGGTAAACTTCACAAATCTGCCAGCTTGTGCTTAATTTGCTCTGGCAGACGGCTCTGGCCACCCTCCAATTCAAACTGATTTCCCTCCGACCAGAATCTGGTCGGGCCAATCCAAACTGTTCATCTGATAGGGGGCGGGTTTAATACAATGACTATACAGATGTTTCATTGCTCTGATTGGTTATATCTGTCCAGTTGTATCCAGAGTCATTTTGGTCTGCGCCCATTGAGAAAGCCCCTTGGAAATATAAAATGAACTGAGAGGTTCCGGACTCGTTCACATTTGCAGACTGGTCTGGCAAAGCCAGCCATACTAACCACCCTGACCGGAAGAAACTACTCAGGACTGGATGATGATGGTTGGAAGGCTAGCTGGTCAGGAGGTTTGGCTGTATTCGTGTGTGTGTGTATATATATGTGTGTTTGTGCTTGAGTTCTGCAGTCCCATATCGAATGTGGAAACATGTAAGTAGCTCTAAAACCTTCAGAGAAGAGAAGTAATGACATTAATCAAACACTCTCTAATTCTCTTCCTCCTCTCTCCTCTTTATCTCCTCATTATACACTCTTCACTCTCTCCAGACTCTCTCACCCTCTTATTCCCCCTTGATTTCTTTTCTATATCTATCCCTAGTTTTCTCCTGTATTTCCTTCCTCTCTCCTGTACTTCTCTCTCTCTCTCTCTCTCTCTCTCTCTCTCTCTCTCTCTCTCTCTCTCTCTCTCTCTCTCTCTCTCTCTCTCTCTCTCTCTCTCTCACTATCTCTCTCTTCTCTAATCCAGGCTTTGCAACGCCTCAGCAGTCCTAAACCAGGTCACAGAGAATGTGCCAGTATATGAAGCAGTAAACACACTCTGCATGTTCCTAGTCAGAATGTGTGTGTGTATGTATGTTTGTGTGTGCAAATAGAACCTATGCGAAAATTATGAGTAAATTAGCATCATTTACTGAGTAAATCCAGTGGTGCTGCAGCTAACTGCAGCGCACTGACACATATCCTCCAAGAGGGCATGTCAGTAGCATAACACATCATATCACTATGTGCTAGCAGGTAGCATAATACTAAGCTCTCTGTGGGTGCTAGCAGCTAGCATATCGCTAAGATTGCCGTGGGTGCAAACAGCTAGCATATCTCTAAGCTCCTTGTGGGTGCTAGTAGCTAGCATTTCGCTAAGCTTCCTGTGGTGCTAACAGCTAGCATACTGCTAATCTTCTAAGTAGCACCACCACCCACATTTCTTTTGTCAACCAGATTTGATGACCATGAAGTCTGGTGTCGGCGCTGATGCGACAGCACAGAGCTGGGAGCTCATAAGAAGATTATAAAGCTCACTTCAACACAACATCAAACACCCAGAGAGCAGGCACAAGTTGGCAGGTGTACTGTGGGACCGTTACAAAGTCTGTTCTGAAAACATAACATTAATATGTTGGTTTGACACAGGTGTAGGCGTAGTGTATCAGAGTGAATACATTAGTTTAGTCTCCAGCTTCCAGCTGTTGGCCTCCAGCCTCTAGCCTCCGACGTCGAACCCCCGAATCTCCATTCCCCAGCCTTGAGCCGACATTAGACACCACGTACCCAAGTGTGCAGCATTGATCCAGCCTCTATCTCTGTGCCCACAGAAACCATCCAGCCCCCCCTGGTACCGACCCGTGTCCTGAGGCTTGCTGGCCAGCCTGCTGTGGTGAGCTGGCAGGATCTCCAGCCTGGCCTGGTCCGAGGTGCTGGCCAGGAGCTGCATGGCCTCCAGCACCGAGCAGTGCTCCGTGCCGGTCCCATCAATGGACAGGATGTGGTCACCCACATGCAGCGCTCCGCACCTGGTGGGGAGGAGGGGGGGTGGTGAGGGGTGGAGGGGTGGGAGTGGATATAGACGGAGGTGGATGAGGAGGTGGGGAGTCTCTCCAGTGAGTGGAAATCAAGCCAGTTGGGCAGCAGATAATCGTTGAAATCTCAGTGAATTCCTTGAGGGACTGCAATATGTCAATCTGGATAACAACAGGAGGATTTGAAAATGTGTGTGTGTTGGCATGATTGGTGCTGGAGGGTTTTATGAACTTTCTATTATGTTACACAGAACAACACAATGTTGAAATGTTCTATCATTCTATTCCATGTGGTCTTGTGTGTTGTTTTCACCTGTCCACCACGCTAGCAGCCTTGATCTTGTCGATGACAATAACCGGCTTGTTCCTGTGAGTGGCTGACGTCAAGGTAATACCCAGCGTTGCCCCTGGTGACTTGGCAATCTCCACCAATAAGGGTCCTGATGCGTTGGTTACTGTGTCTGAGAGTTGCAGAGGAACAGGAATGATGACCACAACTCCAGCATCCCTTTGGATGGTTCAGCACAGTATAATACAAGACAGTATAGTACAGTTCAGTACAGTGTGTGTGAGGGGTAGTGTGCACGTGTGTGTGTGTGACTCACCCATGATGGAGACGTCGTACTCGATGTGGAACAGAGCCTCCTGGCCACACTGAGCCAGCACGCTGAGGGCATCGCCATGGCTGGCGTTGTGGAGGGGTACGCCGTCCACACTCAGGAGACGGTCACCCGCACGCAAGGTGCCCTCTCTGGAGGGTGGGGGAGAAGGAGGGAGGAGGAGGGAGAAGGAGGGATGAAAGATACGAGAGAAACGCGGAGAGAGCGAGAGGAGGTAGAGAGAGGTGGAGAGGGGAGAGAGGAAAAGGGAGATGAGAGGTGGTAGAGAGAGGGGAGAAATAACGAGAGAAGATAGAGAAGAGGTGGAGAAAGGCGAAAGAAGAAAGAGAATATATACATTCATGAGGTCAAACACCTCAGTCGGCAGACAGGTTTCGTCTTGAGAAGCGGACAGACATTACTCAGGCCTTTTGGCAAGAGGAACTTTCCATTGTAGACAACATGTTCTCCATGCAGAAGACTGAGACAGGGATGGAAGCTGACGGTTGGTGTGAGGAGCAGACAAGCAGAGAGATCCTGACTGACAGAGAGAGAGACAGAGAGAGATAGACATAGTAGAGACATAGTCTGACAGACAGAGAGAGAGAGAGAGAGAGAGAGAGAGAGAGAGAGAGAGAGAGAGAGAGAGAGAGAGGGGAGAGAAAGACGGAGAGAGACACATGTCTCAAACAATTCCAAGTGATAGTCACGTGGGGGGAGTATGGGGTGGGGGAGTGCTGGGGCAGGGGGACGAGGGGGCATGAGTGGGGAGCAGAAAGCAGAAGACTGTGGGGAAAAAAGGGGGGAAAGAGAAAAAGAGAGGGAGGAGAAAAGCATATTCTGTTCCAGTTTCTGCAGGCTGTCACATTGCATTTGCGGCTGTGCATCTCAAGCAAGCCTCTGTAGCCTAACTCTCTGCCTATCTCACTACCGGCACCAAACCACCGCTTTCCCTCAGCACGCCAGATGTGACAGACGGAATAATTCCAGTTTCCTTTCAGCTGAGCACAGAACTCTTTCTTTCTCATCTCATCTCATTTCGGTTCTCTCTCTCTCTCTCTCTCTCTCTCTCTCTCTCTCTCTCTCTCTCTCTCTCTCTCTCTCTCTCTCTCTCTCTCTCTTGCTTTCCTTCCATTTCTCTTGTCTTTATCTCTCCCGTCCTTCCCTTCCCCCCTCTTTTCCTCCCTCCCTCCTTCCTCCCTCCCTCCCTCCCTTCCTCTCTCTCTCTCTCTCTCTCTCTCTCTCTCTCTCTCTCTCTCTCTCTCTCTCTCCCTCTCTCTCTTTATCTCTCTCTCTGCCTCCTACAGCCGCCTCCCTGCCCAGCCACAGCCCCCTTCATTTCTCTCTCCTCTCCTGAACTTTCTCTCGCCTTCTCTCTCCCCTTTTCCCTCCCAGCTGGCTGACATCCATCCGTAGTGATTCATCTTGTTTTTGAGAAGACCAATCCTTGAATACTGTATGCACATTACACATTATTCATCAGGGATATCCAGATGTGATCTGGCAGGACGCCCTCCCAGAGTCCCCCTCTTCCCTCCCTCCTTCTCTCTCATCCCTCCATCCCTGCACACCGTCTTACAGCTGCCTGACTGGGCAGTGACAGAGAGATCAGAGATGGGAGATAGAAATGGAGAAGCGAGAAAAGAGAGGAAAGGGACGGAGAGACAGAGAACTCGAAAAAGAGGAGGTAGTGAGAAGATGAGAATTGCAAGAAGAGTGGGAATATTTAGCATGAAACAAGCAAGGGAGGCTGTGGACGAGGAGAGAGAGAGAGAGGGGGGGGGGGGGGGAGGGGGCGGAGTCTGTTGTGTTTCACCTGTCTGCAGGCCCTCCTGGTCTGACGTAGGTCACCACTAGGGGGCGGGACTTGTGCCAGTCCTCATGCGAGCCTCCTGGAGCGTCGCACAAGTGAGAGGTGAGTGTGTGAGTGGTTTATGTGTGGCATGTGTGTGTGTCTGTGGCGTGTGTAAGTGTGGTGTGTATAAGTGTGGTGTGTGTAAGTGTGGTGTGTGTAAGTGTGTGTGTCGTGACGGGGGTTGTGCCGTACCTCTCATGACGAAGCCAAAGCTGGTGCCCTCTTTCTGTAAACACATCTCGAGTGTCTTAGAAATGACCCCTGAGGAGCTGTCTGGAGCTGAAGGGGGATGAGGGACACAGAGGGAGAGAGGAGCAGAGAGAGAGAATGCAAGAAATAAATAGATAGAAAGAAAGAAAGACAGAGAGAGAGAGAGGGAGTAAAGGAAGTGTGTGCAGAGAGACACACGTGTTTATTTGGACAGGGAGTAGCCCAGCATGGAAACATACACTGTCTGGTGGTTAATTGACTCACAGAACACAAACCTGGCAACCGTAATTCAAACCTGGCACTGCACACAAACATTCGACTGGATATCTCGTATATCAAAGGTCTTAGTAGTCTATCCTGTGTGCCCACTGCACTGGCACACAGAGACTTCACAGAGCTCGGAGAGAGACAGCTGTTACTAGTTTGTGAGGATGTCAGATGTACCACTACTTCAGTGTGTACATTTAGTAGACACTCTTATCCAGAGCGACTTACAGTAAGTACAGGGACATTCCCCCCGAGGCAAGTAGGGTGAAGTGCTAGGAATCGAACCTGCAACCTTCTGATTAATAGCCTGACTCCCTAACCGCTCGGCCATCTGACTTCTCTAAGGGTGTGGGGTATAATGTGTAGGGGTTAGGGTGTAGTTTGTAAGGGAAAAGGTTGTAATAAGGGTTTAGGGTTTAGTGTATAAGAGTTTAGGGTGAAGACTGTATTTTCACTATTTGTCACTCTGGATAAAAGCTTCTGTAGGGCTGTTTTGGCAGCCCCTTTGTCACTGGTCACCCAGACACTCGTCTGGGACAATTGTTGATTTGCATGAATGCTAAAATGACAATCAAGCCAGGGACAAACACCAAGCGTCTCTGGCCTTTCGATTCACCGCCTTCACTTCAGCTAAATGAAGAAAAGTGTAAATGTGTAAAGTGTGGAGCCCACAGCGTGCAGTTCCCCCTCCCACCTGTAGGGGGCAGTTCGTACTCCACCTCCAGCACCACCCTCTCCCCCACGTTCTTCAGCAGGCTAATGATCTCCTCGTGGCGAAGCTTCATCAGGTTGATGCCGTTGACGGACTTGATGTAGTCGCCCACGTTGAGCTGGTCGCTCCTGGGAACACAGGGCAAACACGGAACGCAGATGCTCGCTTGTTACTGGAATGTTCTTTGACATCATTTGTGTCACTGCCGTCAGGCCCTATAGTAATGGCGGCATCATTGACAATGGATGACTACAACAATAAAACACATTCTCTCTCCTGAGTGGCACTCTGCAGTGAGACTCTATACCCTCATTTAGATGGTAATTACAAAACGTGTGTCGCCACGCGCGCACACACACACACATGAACATGTACTACAAACCCACACGCACATCAAACACACCCTGCGGTGACACCCACCCACCCACACCCACACACACTTAAACATACCCTGCAGAGAGACAAACACACACCCAAACACACCGAGCCCACCCTGCAGACACACACACACCCACACACAGGCTGTAAGGCTGTTGTAAGATGTATGTAGTCAGTAACAGAGATAGATCCCCAGCCTCCAGCCCCATGTTTCCATGTTCACCAACCTCCAGAATCTCCAGACACTGTTTTCCATCCTCACACACGCACATCTACACACACACACACACACACACACGCTGACAAACACAAACACACACTCACACACACACTTACAGACATACACCCAAATACATACACAAATGCAGACACAAACACAGGCACAAGGAACCATACAAACAGAAACACAGAGGCACACACACACATCTTATCGTGCAGTTGCAGGGTTGAGATAGCGAAGCAGCTACCAAGCTATCAACAAGTGGACAAAAGCAAGGCAGTGAGTTGAACACACAGCACTGAACCACATTAAACATCTTTAGGTCCTGTGTGTGTGTGTGTGTCTGTAGGGTAGGTTCAGTGTGTGTCTCACCTGGCTGCCAGGCCGCCAGGTCGCAGGTTGGACACCCGTGGTTTCCCGTCCTTGTCGGTTCCTCCAGAGATGGTGAGACCCAGAGTACTGCCCTCCTTCTTTAACAGCTCCACGATGGTCACCCCCCGCAGCGCTTCTGCCACAAACACACACAGGCAAGCATACACACACACACACAGGCAAGCACACACACACACGAAGGCAAGCACACACACACACAGGCAAGCACACACACTCACAAGCAAACACACACACACAATACAAAATGTTTTGATAAGAATCAAGACCAGCCAAGGCAAGGCATGGCATGGGGAGGAAAGGAGAGGATAAGGGAGGCGGGTAAGAGATCAAAAGAAGTGAACACAGGAGGCAAGAGGAGAAACCAGGAGAGGAACTGAAGTCAGATGAGGTGAGGAGGGTGAACTTGAGGAGACCAGGACACACCCCACTACCAGTGGAACACACTTTTTTTTCCTGGACAGTCCAGTCAGCTCATCCACGTTCCCCCGCAGAACGCGCTGTTCTACAACTCGAGAGAGTCACAGTTCTCTGACACGTCTGACCCCAAGCACCTCGTCTCCAGACAGGTGTGTCCTCTGTCAACCTGAGGTGTGATCAGCCGACCCTGGTGCACTCCACCAGGGACATCTACAGAGCACCTGTTAATAGACAGACACCATCGGACACTGGTACTTTGTAATGACTGACTGCTGTTAACACAGGCTCTTCTCGGCGTGCAGCCATACTGCGACATGTTGTGGGTTTTGCGTCCCTGCTAGTGGTTTATCTGGGCTCCAGGTGTCACACGCACAGGTTCCTCTCTCCAGGAGATAAGGAGCTTTTCAAACTGCTGAACACAGCGATAAAAGAAAAAAAACGGCGGCTAATCTCTGAGACGGGACCAGAGGAAAACGAGAAGCATTCCGCCTTTCATCCATCTCATTCTGCCGTTCCGCCTCTTCAAAACGATTATCTGTGAAAGGGCCTTCCCCCCCCCCGTTCACTCCTTCACCCACCCATCCATCCATCCTATTTCCCCTCCATCCCTCTCTCCATCATACTGGTTCTCATGAGATGAGTGAGAGAGCAGCGTCAGATCAGAAGAGAGATGGAATGGAAGAAATAGATGATCCGGCGCGTTCCTGAATTTGCCAGCCTCATATCAAGAAACTTTCACGACCACGGCGGAGGTGGGACGAAGAGAGACACGGGAAGACAGACATTACTGTAACAGAAAGAATGACAGACAGGCCGATGGACAGACAGAATGACAGACAAACGGACAGAATGACAGACAGACAGATGAGAGCGACAGACAGAAAGGAGGACAGACGGAAATGTTCCCTGCATGGTTTTTCATTCGCCGAGGGGAGAGATGGTGTCCTCTGGATGAACCAGCCAATCAGAAAGAACAGGAAGGACAGACTTTCCCAAGTGGGTGGAGATAATAATAGCAGTATCATAACCATAACCTTAGAAAGTCTTAATCACCGTGTTTGACACATCTCTAAACGGTGTCAGTACACATCATATCTGAACACGCAAAAGCACAGATCTCTACACAAAGAAAGATCCACAAACTGATTAAAAACCCCATGTAAACAGGCCCATTAGATGAAACAGAGAGAGATAATCGATATCCTGTACATCTCTTCCTAGACACTTGCTGCTGGACCCAGATCTGCAGGGTGTCAGCAGGAAGTAATCAGCCCAGCTCAGAAACATCCCCAGGGTAGGGGTGAACTTGTAGCACCTACCTGGAGCAGAGGGAGGAGGCCCACTACAGCAACAGCTATGGGGGGACGCAACTACGGGAACAGCTAGCTATAGGGGGGGGGGGGGGGGGGGCAACCGCAGTAACATTAGTCAGTTTCTACATAGAGACTAAAGTACAGCAGAAAGAGAAGCAGATCAGCACCAGTAGGACATGTGAGAGAACCCACCCCTGTCGCCTACATCCACCCCCTTCTCTCCACCCTCCACATCCACTCCCCCCTCCCCCCTCCATGAGTAGAGATGCTGTGGGCGTACAGCAGAGGGGCCGACGTAGGTCGTCTGCAGACCTGCGGGGTCAGAGAGACATGGCGACGGGGGCGACGGCGGAAGAGAGGAAAGAGGAGAGGGGAAAGAGAAGAGAGACAAGCTGTGGAGAAGCTTGGACAAGCTATGGAGCGATGGCAGTGCTGTGTGATCAGGCTAGCATGGTAGGCCAAATGAGAGGCGAGCCATTGAGGAAAGCTGTTGAGGCAGACTAAAGAATAGAAGGCTTTTCAGACAGGCTACATAAAGGCAGACCATATAGGCAGGCTAAAAAGCAGGCTGTTGATGAAAGGCTATTGATGAAGGCTAAAGATAGACAGGCTTTTGAGGCAGGTGAGACAGTCCGAAGGAGCAGGCTCTGCAGAGGCAGGTTATGGAGGCAGCAAAAATGGAAGGCTATAGAGGCAGGCTAAAGAGGCAGGTTAGAGAGGCAGATCAAGGAAGCCAGGAGAGGAGAGGAAAAGAAAGAAAGAAAGAAAGAGAAAGAGAAAGAAATAAAGAGGGGGGCCGGGGAGCCGGGGGAGCCGGGGAGACGGGGTAGTGGTACCTGGGATGCTGTGCCTCCGGGTGCCCAGGGTATGGTCTGTCCCTGAGGGCTCCTTGTTCTTAGAGTAAGGCCCGTCATCTGGGGGGAGAGAACAGCCCGGTTACACTGGGACCCCCGAGGGCCCGGGCTGGGGACACCCCCGGGGCCGAGTAGGCCTGGGCTGGCCTGGGTGGATGGAGGGTGGAGGAGACGGCGCTACCGTGGCTCTGTGTCGGTGGGTGATCACAGTCTTTGGTTTTTAGTTGTGGTATGAAGTGAATCAGTCAAAGCAACACTGAGGTGGGTCCCTGAGTTAGCCAAGCTCCCAATCAAACAATGACTTGTGCTGTGGAGATATATGAGTGGAACATGTTAGAGGTAAGGTGGTGGTGGATATGGAGCTCAGCTGTATTCATGTGCTGTGCAGACACCAGCAGATTTGAACGTTTAGGACCCTCAAACACACAGTCGTGCCTTCTGAACCATCCCTTTCATGTGCGTAGAACACACACACCTTACCTTTAAACAGTCTGATAGTAATATGTTCCTCCACAAGTATAATTTACAAGTGTGTGTACGCAAGTGTGCGTGTGTGTTGGGAATCAAGTACTCTGGTTGTACTCTGGGACTGTTGTGACTGTTGAATAATGCATGTCCACTGGAGTCTTGTGTTCCTCTAAACTTGATCCATAAATTAGTGATTTCAGATGTTGCTGGGGGAGGGGGGGGGGCTGTCATCAGGAGTTCTCCCTGGGGGGGGGGTCCCTGTCTGCTATGAGATGCAACAGATACTCTCCAGCGCACACACACACACACTCACACACACTCTTATACACACGCTTCCTCTCGCACATACACCAACACTCCATCAAGGACACTAGTACACACACACACAACGGTGTTTGTCATGAAACAGCTAATGTATCATTTCATCCTCCCAACCATTATAGAGACATATTAGACAACACACTCATCATTTCTCCCTGTAACAGAGAACAAGGTCTTGCTGTGTGTGTGTCTGCCTGTGTCTGCGTGTGTGTGTGTTTGTGTGTGTGTGAGTCTGTGTGTGTATTTGGGTCTGTGAGTCTGTGTGTGTGGGAGTGTGTACGTGCATTTGTGTGTGTGTGTGTGTGTGTGTGTGTGTGAGAGAGAGTGGTTGTTTCCGTGTGAGCACTTGTTTGTGTGTGTGAGTGTTTGTGTGTGTGTATGTATGTGTGGGTGTGTGTGCTGTTCTCATTATCACATAAGCACCAGAGGATCTGCTGCTGCACATGGTTCCATTATTAGACCCAGAGTAGGACCCTAAGACAGACTCTGCATACCAACTGTACCAGAGCAGTCTGGGCTGCTATTACGCCCGTTCCAGCCAGCATATTTAACTCGAGCTTCCACTGGGGAGAAGCTGTGTGTGTGTGTGTACGTGTGTGGGTGTGTGTGTGTCTGTGCAATAGTCCCTTCAATCCCTCTCCCTGTAATCCTAACAGCTTCGCAACAGATTAAAACATCACGCTAGTCACCTGCCGGTTTAGCTGTGTGACTCACAACTGACACACTGCACACACACACACACAGGCAGGGTAGAGATGTAGCTAACTGCTGCTGTAAAGTGAGATTTGAGTGCTTCCAGTGAACCCCCACCCTCACACGTACACACACACTTACACACACGCAGACACACACACACACGCAGACACACATGCAAACACACACATGCACACATGCCCCCCCACCCTGGCCTGTGACCGAGGAGCCCGGTGTAGGGGCGTTCCTGCATGCATGATCAAAGCACACTTCTCTCTCCACTTCCCTCTCCACATCTCTCTCTTTCTCTCCACCTAACTCTTCTCTCCCTTTCAGCTTTTCGCTTTCCTCTACTTATCTCTCTCCTCCGCTTATCTCCCTCGACTTATCTTTCTGTTTCCCTGATTTCCCTCCCTTTCTCTCCCAGCTCCCTATGCTCCTCTCCCCTCTCCGTCTCTACGTCTCTCTCTCTCCCATCTCCCTCTCCGTCTATACAACTCTCTCTCTCCCTCCTTCTCTCCCATCTCCCTCTCCGTCTCTACAACTCTTTCTCTCTCCCTTTTTCTCTCCCAACTCACCTCACCGTCTCTACGTCTCTCTCTTTCCTTCCTTCTCTCTCCTATCTCAGAGCCAACAACACCTTGTGTCACACCATGTGACACTTTCTTTTCAGTCCTGATTCGGAGCAAATACGGGTCACTGTACTGTGGCCATGTGATGATTGACATGGTATAGCTATGGGTGTTGATGGAAGTCACGGAACAAATATCATCGGACATGGTTAAAACGTCTTTTTAAGAGCTGAACCTGACTTGCTTCTAGGTTGGAACTGTGCTATTGGATACAAGTGTCTGCTAAATGAATACATGTCAATGTATTGTCCAATACCAGCTATAAAGA